>NC_062528.1:3215268-3327768 GCF_022655615.1 Tachysurus fulvidraco | reverse complement strand
CTGGCTAAGGAGGTGTTTTCATGGAAAGTAGCTTCTTAGTGATGGAATCCAAGATGTTAGATTGATGGGAGAATGGTTATGAGTTCAAAACACAGGAAGACAAAGCTGCCACTGCTGAGCCCATGTGCAAGGCCCTTAACCAAAACTCACTCACTCATCTCATTTTCTACCGCTTTATCCGAACTCTTAACCAAAACTGTTTAGCATAAATAAGTGGATCTGGATGAAGGCATCTGCCAAAGGTTGTAAATGTAAATGGTGGTGATGAGTTGTTCCTCAAAGCCTTGGACTCAGCACCACTGTAGGGCCACGAACAGTTGTGGAGGAAGGCTCAGGAGACAGGTGGAAGGTTGACTGAGCTCTGGGATTGCATTTTTTCCCAGCACTTTCAAAAACCCTCAAAAGAACTCAAAACCACACAAGAGAAACTAATAATAAGACATGTGTCATGACGCATTACCTGCCGACTCAACCTGCCTTTTCCCTATCCACAGCAGACGCTAAAAAACATCCCCACATCCACCACAATATACATGCAGAATTTCCGGCATTCTGATTTCCTTCTGTTTATTTTGTTTTAGTTCTCAAGCTCCAGTTGCAGTTCATCTTCATGCGAGAGTGATAGCGAGAAATTGAGCCAGAATGTAAAGAAAGTAAGACATTTAAACATAATCTACCTTTCTTTTTGTGGGTTGATTTTAATTCATGATTTGTGTATTTTATATATATATATATATATATATATATATATATATATATATATATATATATATATATATATATATATATAGTTAAATTTAATACAAATTAATTCATTAAAAAATTATTTTCGCAAGATGAATAACTATAAAAATAAAAATGAAAAGTGTTTTATTTACTGCACAAATAGTTATATTTATTGACCTTAAAGTTAAATACAACAATTTCTAAAAGTATTAATAAAAAATGGGATATTAAATTTAGATTTTCCCCCAACAAACGATGTCAGATCTAAATAATTTAAATCTTTCTTTTTTACATGTTTTTCTCACAGCATAGTATATGTTACAACAAGAAAAATAAAAAATAAAAAATAAAATTATAGAAATGAAAATCACTGAAAAGCATTTGAAAATTTAAGTAATCATTTATTTGATCAATAAAAATTCTATTAACATTTAATTTAAAAAATTCCTAGCCCTCACTGTAAACCCTCCTGTCACTCTAACCCCACCCATTTAGAACAATTATTCTTATATTATTTAATATAATATATTCAATATATTATTATATTATTTCAGGCTAATTGATACATTTATTTATTTATTTATTTATTTATTTATTTATTATTTACTAGAAGGAGACAGGAGAATGGTCGCCATGGGGTGATGATGCCGGGGAAAATGAGGTTGGAGCTTTTAGAATTTTGTTTCTTTTTTCATTTGCTAAATGCTGACAACATAATCATTTAATTAAATGCTTTGATTTACAGTTTGAAGTTCCCTTTAGAAAACATCTTAGAATATCTCTTTCAGTATCACACATAAACACACACAAACACACACACACACACACACACACACACACACACACACACACACACACACACACACACACACACACACTTTATTATTAGTGTAAAGTCATCTCTATACCCTGATGCTCCCACCACCGTGTTTCATTTTAGGATGAGAGGATGGTTTTCTCGGGTGGGTTAAATTTCTGCAAAACATAACTTAGTCCAAGGTCAAAAAATTTCAGATTCTGATGTTATCAGACCACTGAATCTTTTGTTCTTTTTTTTTTCTTTCTTTCTTTCTTTCTTTCTTTCTTTCTTTCTGGAATTTTTTTGCTTGCTGTTGAAAAATCTCTGTAGACTCCTGCTTTACTTCTTCATCCCTGAGGTCTCATTTTTATGTTTTATGTCCGTTTCAATTCCAACTTACTACATTTAAAATACATGAGTATCATCAGGGGGGTCAATACTTATGCACGGCATGCTAAGTAAAAGCTTTAATCTGTCTATCCATTTTTTGGTTCTAAAACCTAAGTAAGATTAAAAAAAGTTCTAAGAACTAAAATGTAAGTGTTCCTTATTTAAAATGTCAGACGCTTCTCATTTCTGTGCCAAATGTGTTTAATCATCAGGATTTTAATATTGAGCTGCGTTTTTATTCGTTTTCTTACATTATTAAGAACAGCTAAGCGTCTACTGGAGATTAGTGCGGATATCAGAGATTCCTCCATCTAACTCTCTCTCTCTCTCTCTCTCTCTCTCTCTCACTCTCTCTCTCTCTCTCTCTCTCTCTCTCTCTCTCTCAGGAGGGAAGATCAGGAGTAACAGCTGATGTTCAGTCAACAGCTTCAGCAGGTTCAGTTTAGCTCAAACTCAAACTTTCTACTCTCTTTACTCATCACTTCATTCTGTTCATCATGTTCATTCCCTTTCTTTTCCTTCACCTGAAGTGTGTTCATGAGATTTCTTTCTTTCTTTCTTTCTTTCTTTCTTTCTTTCTTTCTTTCTTTCTTTCTTTCTTTCTTTCTTTCTTTCTTTCTCTTTCCACTTCCCATTTGTATTCTGTCATGTCCTGTTTCTTCTCATTTCTTTCTTTCTTTCTTTCTTTCTTTCTTTCTTTCTTTCTTTCTTTCTTTCTTTCTTTCTTTCCATTTCCCATTTGTATTGTCATGTCCTGTTTCTTCTCATTTCTTTCTTTCTTTCTTTCTTTCTTTCTTTCTTTCTTTCTTTCTTTCTTTCTTTCTTTCTTTTCTCTGGTGTCTGGAAAGAGCAGCTCTAACTGTAGCTGACTATACTCTAATCCACTCCAATTTTATTTCCCAGCATTCTCTGTGGTCTGTGAAGCTAAGACTGATAGGATATGTGACGATGAAGGTGAAAGAAGAAAAGAAGAAATGAAAGCAAAGCTGAAAAAAAAGAAAAAGGTTCTGTCTATTAGCAAATCTAGACCAAAAAAAAAGTAGTGAATTCACTCGTTCTCTACAGCTAGCATGCTAACTGATGCTAATGTGTCCAGCTGATGCTAATGACAGCTGATGCTGTGTTTTTGTAAGTTTAGTAAGCAAGTTACAGTATATAACTAGCTAGAAAAGAGAGGATTGCTAGCTAGTTATCATAGCAAGATGAATTTCTTAGTGTAGATTCCTAGCTACCTTTCAAGATCAGCTAGCTTGCGCTCACGTTTTTAAAAAAATGTTGAATTAAATATATAATAAACAAACACAAATATGTAAAAATAAATTGTATGTTCTAACCCAGTATCTTTCTATTAGGATTCTGCTTCATCTTCAGAATCATCTTCGTCTTGTTTGGATAGTTCCTCCTCAGACAGTGAGGATGACAAGAAAAAGAAGAAAAAGAAGAAGAAGAAGAAGAAGAAGAAGAAGAAGAAGAAGAAGAAGAAGGTGCTCTGTTTATTATAAATGAATTAAATGATTTCAAGGATTGTTAATAACCTTCAAGCTCCTGTGTGATATTTTTAGGACTCAAGCTCATCTTCATCTGATTCTTCCTCCTCATCGGACAGTGAGGATGACAAGAAGAAAAAGAAAAAGAAGAAGAAGAAGAAAAATAAGAAGAAGAAGAAGAAGGTAAAGAAATCTTGCATGGTGAAACACAATACAATGCTAATACCGAAACATACGTGTACATGACACTATTACTTATGTTGGCATGAGCACTCAGTTTGAAATGCTAACAGAAAATGCTAGGTTGATTTTCTTTTTCATGAAGATGCTAAGACTAATGCATAATTATGCTAACATTTAACTTGTGGAAGACTAATGCTAGTTCAGTTAACTGTATCACAATCAACAATATACTTCAGGAATGAATCATTTGACTAAATAAATAAATAAATGTAAAAAAAAAACCACAAACAAAACAGAAATAAATAAATAAATAAATTTAGATGCTGATGACATGAAAATTCATGCTAATTTCATGTAAAATTTGTATAAATAGTTTTTATTCATAATTTTTAAATTTTAAGTTTATTCTGATTTGGATTTTATTTTTTATTTATTTTGATTTTATAATATGTTTATTTACCAACTTCTCTCGCTCAGGACTCGAGCTCGTCCTCATCCTCATCAGAGTGTTCCTCCTCAGACAGTGAGGATGAAAAGCGAAAGAAGAAGAAAAGAAAGAAGAAGAAAAAGAAGGTAAACCTGAGTTTTGACCTCAAACTGCAATAAAACACCAGAGTCATGTTTTTTCTTTGTTTATCCAACATTGTTGCTGTTGTTATTGTGGTACAGGCCTGCTGCTCTTCCTCTTCATCTGACAGTGAGGAGGAACAGAAGAGGATGAAGAAGACAAAAAGAAGAAAGAAGAAAAAGAGCAAATCTAAGAAGAAGGTGATTCTGAAAAAAAATCTGATTTTTTTCATTTCTGACTTATTGTTCTGATTTTTTTTTATTTCTAGATTTTCAACTTTGTTAATATTTTATACCCGCTTTTTTAGTTACAGAGGTAGCTTAATTATCACTTAAAAAATAAAAAAATTAAAATGACATGGGAAAAAATCCATCTTAGAGTAAGTAATGAATAAAGGCCAGTCATGTGCATCTAATCATTTGTGTTCAAATAGTTTCCACAGAGTGCTGTACAATCCTCTTTCAGATGCCTGTTGCCATGGCAACCGAGTCCGATCTCTGATGTGGTGTTGTAGAATTTCAATGCTTTTTAATCGTGTTGTCCTTTCTGCCCGGTGCCAGGGTTTCGGATCTCCTTCGCTTCATGCTCCTGATGAAAATAAAATGAAAGAGGACTTCTTAAAGGTAAAGACATGAATGAAAGTAATTTAAGTGTGTGCACACAAATATTTTAAAAATCTGTTTGAAAATAAAATATTTTTTTAACATGTAGACTTGCAGACACATCATTTCTTTATTTCCACTTTGGACTCTTCTTCTTCTTCTTCTTCTTCTTCTTCTTCTTCTTCTTATTATTATTATTATTATTATTATTATTATTATTATTATTATTATTATTATATGCTATTATTATTATTATTATAAAATGGAGATTATTCTTAAATGCGAATAAATTTATTGTTTAAATAAGGTAAGTAATAATACTACAGTAAAGTGATAGATAAGTAGTATTTAGCATGTTTCTGACTAGCCTAACTAGCTAAAATTGTCTTCATAATCCACCATCTGTTTAACAAATTTGACAAAGAACCTTTAAATGTACACATTCAACTTCAATTCAATTTCAATTCAATTTAATGAATCAGTTCATTTTGATTCTGTTTGCGCAGGAGGAAGTGAAGGAAGAACATCAGGATGGAAGGAGCGATGCAGCAGGAGGAGAGGACAGAGAGAGATACGACACGTTCCTGGACGATCCCACACGTGGCATCTTTACTGAGGGGGCGGGGTCTAATGGGGAGGGCTCTAGGGTCACCTGGAGGGACGGAGCTTTCAGCTACAGATCTCATGCGGACTCTGAGAAGAAAGATGACGAGTCACAATATCAGATGTTGAATGAAAACGAATTGTGAATCTGTTATTCGGAGTAAAAAAAAATCATTTGAGTTTAGATTTGATTCGTGCAATACAGCAGTTGTTTAATCTGATGACCACAATCAGGGCTTTTATATGAGCCATAAGAGCTAATTGAAAAGATTACTAATTTGTTTCTCAAGGAATTTTGTGATTTATTTTGCTGTTGATTTATGGCACAGGAAGTAATTTTCTTATGTAGCTTTATAGTTTAAGACATTTGTTCAGATTTTAGATCGCATCAAATGAGCACAAAGGGCTACAACGACTAAATGATGACTAATTATAGCTCACTGTTTTGTTAACAATTTGATCTACAAACAAATCAACAAACTCAACTGTAAATTCTTAGTTGTTCTAAGAACGTTAGCTTTATAGATCAATTCATGAAATTTGAGTTCATAAAACAGTCAGAGCGAGCGAAATGTGAAACTGCAAGATAAAAATAGAAATGAATCGAAATTTTATTTTGAAGAATCAAAACACTTTATTTTTACTGAAGTTATTGCTTGAAAATGTGAGATTCTGGAAAAACAATGATGCACTTTTGTTACAATTGTCTACAATAAACAACAAATAAGATTTTCATTTGTCTCACCTTTCTGTTAATCAGCTGCTATAAAACAAGATTATGCTGCTTTTTAGTTTATAATTATAGAAACCCTAATGTCCTTCTGTAAATATTTGAACTAAGCTCACTTGGGGGGGGGGCAGTTGTGTGTGACCTTTTTTATTTGTTTGTGTTTATTTGAATGATAGTTTTAATGTGTTTATATTTACAGCTGAGGTCATAAGTTTACAAAAGTCCCACACAATCTG
Source organism: Tachysurus fulvidraco (assembly GCF_022655615.1). Lineage (NCBI taxonomy): Eukaryota > Metazoa > Chordata > Actinopteri > Siluriformes > Bagridae > Tachysurus > Tachysurus fulvidraco. The sequence continues at coordinate 3,321,444 of NC_062528.1, read as the reverse complement.
CAAATATTTATAATTACAAAAAGAAATAATACAAATTTTATTTTGTGTTTTATTTTGCGTTATTTCCAGTTTTAAATACAGTTTGCTTTTTTGTTTATTTTGTTTATTCTGTTTTCTGGGAAATATGTAAATCAAGCTTCTATTAAGGACAAAAATATATATGTATATAAAAAATAGGATCTGTAAACAAAACAATAATTTACACCTATTCCTGTGTAAAGGTTTACACACCCCTGGCTGTTACTGTACAGTACCTTGTTGCCTGTGAATCAGTGAATGTTTGCACCTTTTTGTAATAGTTGTCCCAAGTAAAAAGATCGATCTCAGTATCATATATTCATGCTGAAATGAAGTGAAATATGCTGAGAAGACAAAAAAAAGTGCAGATTTTTTTAAAAAACAGTTGGTGGTTTAAATGCTCAGGAAAAACAAGGAGCTCAGATTCTCAGGATTGAGAATCAAGAGTGGGTGAAAATTTAAAGTGGTTCACTTGAATCAGTTCAGTTATTATTGTGTTTTGTGGAGTATATGTTATGTGAAATAGCTTATTCAGGGATGTAGCAAATGAAACAACTAAATTCATGTTTTACAAACCCTTATTTATTTATTTATTTATTTATTTATCTTTGTTAACATTTTGTAGATTCTGCATTGACTGAATTAGACAAAGTCTCTTAGCTAAATTAGACAAAAAAAATTACAAAAAGGATAATTCGAGGTTAAATCATTACTCCTGACTGACACTGGAGACTCCTTCCGTAATGTTAAATAAGAGTCTCCTTAAAAGCGAGGGAAAAAGTCACCATATCTACTCTTAAATCCGAATTAATGGTTTTAGTTCAGTTCATGGTTAATTATCTCTAATTACTGGCTGATTTATGTTTCGGTGTCAAATCATTAGCTACGCAACAAAAAACAAGGACAAGACGCTTCATTTGCATAAACTGTGACGTCAAAGCATCTGTCACAATAAACACATTGAGAGTAATTTCCTCTTCTTCTTGTTGTGGTTTTGTACTTCCAGTTAAGCATGAACACTGTCACACTGGTGGAACTGGATTTGTTTTTTTATATACATATGGAACAGGAAATTCCAGATTTCCAAGAGTCTCGTGTAACACGATCAACAACAACAGCACTATTTGTGTTATAAAATGAAGTTGTATGCCAACGTCACTTTTTCCATCCTAATAGCTGAATCACAAACGGCTCCTTCCTCCCTACCTAGGGCACATAAAACTTCTCCTTGCACAGGAGTCAGCTTCATATTCAACTGGGAATTTTGCGAATCGACTCACCTTCACGAGCTATTCAGTGAGAAAGCAGATGGAGCTCGAGCTTGTTTAGGCAGTAAACAGGTGCACCTGTGCAGCTGGTGATTTGGAACACAGCCCCGGTCTTTGTCTAGGGTGCGACCTCGGTTTATTTCCGCAAGTCATGTTCGTGGCAGTTTCCTCTACAGTCAGATTAAAGAAGCGTTGCTGAGTTCAGAGACTAAACATGGACTTCGATTTGAATGCAGGTAAAATAAACAAATAAACGAACAAACAATGCAATAGATCTGTAACGCGCTTAGTTTGTGCGCTTTAGTCTCGCGCAGAGATTGTGCAAAAAAATGCATATTAAATAGTTTTATTATAGACTCATATAGTGTCTATGGCACAATGTGGTCAAAGATTAAAACTCTGTTATGAGACAAACTCAGTCAGGTGCAAAGGTTTTATTTGTCTTTGTTTTCAAATCAAATTCGATCGACTTAAAAATGACAACTTTGTTTTTTTTTTTAAATGAACATTCTTATAAACATTATCATTAACATCATCGAATTATATCGAGTTAGAAATAAACAATTAAACACTTTAAAAGAGAAAGCAAAATAAACTTTTAATTCCTAAATCGTTTTCTTTTACTTTCATTTATTTGCAAAGTTCTTTATTATTAACTTAATTAATTACTTGTTTACATATTTTGTATATTTTATTTAATTGCTTATTTACCTATTTAAATATTTACTTATTATTGCATTTTATTTTTTACCTATGTGTTTACTTGTTTATTTGTTTGGCGATATATATGTATATGTGTGTGATTTTTAAAAAAAATATATTTATTTTTTTTAAAGATAATAACATATCATACGAAAGCATACACACAATGATTATAAATTATATAAATTTCTTTTCTTTAAATTGTCTTGAGGGAGTACAAACTTTTGCACATGACTAGTTAACATATAGTAAACATTTTTTAAAGATGTTTGACCGACTTTTTCCTCAAACCCTCAGCTGTGGATAAAGACACTGTGAAGAAGACCGAGGCGAACGAGGTCGAGGGTATCTTTGGATTTGGAAAGAACAAGGTAAGAAGGTTTGGTGTAATGTGCTATAAAAATAAAAGCATTCATATAATAACACACCCTGTTGTTTATATTTCATTTTAGCAAAAGTAAGTGTACAGACTGCTCTGAGAACTGCCTCACAGTTCTGTATAATAGATTGTTGTGTGTAAATGATTGCCCTAAGTCAGAGACTCCCAGCCACTTCTACACAAGCTGTGAGAATTAGCATTGTTTAAATCCTAGTCTTATTTATTTAGCTTACACTTGCTAGCCTTTGATTTTTTATCATAGAGTTCAGTTCTTTGAATCACTTTTACTTGCTAGGTTTGCATTTCATTAGCTTTGCTTAACTTTGGTTCATCTTTACTTTGACTCCTTAAGTTAATATTGGCCTTCACAGCTACTGTATTTGTAACTTATTCTGAGTTGATTATTTCTGTTCACTGGGTTAAGTTGAGCTCACTAGGGTTAGCTTTTGCCCACTGAGTGAACCATGCTATCTCTCTGCACCATCACTGTGCAGTCAGCGTCACTTGACACCATTGTCACATCTTAGCACTGAAACTGTAGATGTGCCTTCAGTTAGCCCCCTCCAGCATCTGTGGTTTCCACATCGCTTTGACACTGGATGTTCAGCTTTTTCAGGAATTGTTTGTGCTGTCTGCTTCTCCACCTCAAAATTTGACCCACCCTTTCCTGTTATATCACCAGTGTTAAGGTGCTTTCGCAGATAGGACCAAAGTGGACTTGCCTGTCTTATATTAGCCTTGTGTCCTGTTTAGTACTGCAGGTTTCAGGAATCTTAATTTGGTTTATGAAAAATGTTGTATCACCCAAGTACAGTGTTGCTGTGACTGAATTGAGGAGGTACAACCCCAAAATACCTGGGTCATCAATGGAAGCCTAGCACACCAAGTTATGCTTAGCACTTCAGGGTACGCCTACTGTAGCACTCCCGGGTACGCCTGCCTCACCTGGATTTGGCATGTGATTGCCTCACCTGGGTCTGGCTTGTGTCTGTGCCCCAGGGCCTGGCTTGTGCACCAAGGTAGCCTGCCTCACAATCATATTCTTGACTTGCAGTTGTATGCCTGCCATACAGGTTATGCCTGTCTCATCAGAGTATGCTTATCATGCCAAGGTATGCTTGCCTTGCAGGTTGCACAGCTCAGTAGAATCTCCAGGCTTCCCCCTTTCTCTCAGTGGCAGCTCAACAGTAGCTTGTGTAGCTGTTAAGGGCCATCTTGACCTGGTTGCCATCATGGCTGGCTCTACCATCTTCTATTTTGCAGCCAGACTTGCCTTAGCCACTGTTAACTATCAGGTTGTTCTTCCTTTAGCAAACCCATCCCACTTCCACCACTAATGTAGCATTATACCTCACTATGTGAAGTGATGACACTCAATCAATTTGCAATCATGCAAATGAACTCATGCTGTGACACAGCACAGCCACAACACATTCTTTGAGAGATGGTAAATAAAAATGATTGTGTTGACATTATTTATGTGATATCTCTTTAACAGGACAAGGACAAATGTAAAGAGAAAGATGGATGTAAAGACAAGGAGAAAAGCAAGGAGCACAAGAAGCATAAGGAGCATAAGGAGCATAAAGAGTGTAAGGAGCACAAGAAGCATAAGGAGCACAAGAAGCATAAGGAACACAAGAAGCATAAGGAGCACAAGGGGCATGGAGGACACAGCTCCTCATCCTCCTCCTCCAGTGATGATTAGGTAACAACCTTTGACTATCAATACTAGGTCTTCGATGCATCACTTGCCAAATGCTAGCATATGGCCTGAATATTTTATATGAACAAGATCACAGAAAAATTATATTTAGCAACTAGCTATGATGTACGTTAAGAAATGTGCTAGCTAAAGAGCTAATTGGCCTTTTTGTTCAATATAACATTCAATAACACCTGACCGAGCACGCAAAGGTGCTAATCACTGACAGCATAGCAAGCCGAATAAACAGAAGTACCATATAACTGTATTTACCACAAAGACAACAGGAATGTAAAGAATTTTCCTCATGGAGAGTTTTACACATGGCACAGTGAAGTATCTCATTAGCTCCTACTGTTGTTGTGTTGTGCTACTTGCAAAAATTATTTAGCTTTGCAAACTTAGCAAAGCTAGCTCGCAAATGTCAAAAACGTGTAGGAAACTTGCTAACATGACTATAATAACTTCAGACTTTAGTGCTGTCACATGACACGTAAAATCTGCGTGACTTGGTTAGCTGTAAACAAACAGATTTGTGCTTCAATACATATTTCAATGAGTAAGTTTTATTTGTAAGTCAATTAAATGTAGCATAGCTATAATAATAAATGTTTTATTTAGCACAGATCTAGCATTTTAGTGAACTATTTGTGAACAGATTAGAACAGATAGCTTGTATGCTACGTGCTACCTGTGTAGGTTGAGGCTAAGAGTTTAAGAGAAATGCCGCTAAATACAGCACAGTCGTTCTTTAATACGAAGGGATTTGAAACACAGGCTCCTGAAGTAGTTAGTGTTCGCATCCTCATGTCATGCAAAATGGGATAACAAAGGAGCTTCATTGTTTTTATTTATTTATTATTTTTTATTAACAAATGATTTGGTGAATGAAAACTTCTTTCTTTTTTGTCAGTTAAAAACGGGAAGAGTTCTTTATAAGGGAACAAAGTGATAGTTACAGGTTCGGTGCTTATAGCACAGGCGTGTCCTGATTTTAAAGATAAAGTTGTGGTAAAGGTCAGACTGGAATGGGGCTTGAGTAGCTTCGTTTCCTCCTGAAAGGGAGCTGAAGAATCTCTTAACAATTGATGTGAGCGGCTTAATGAAGAAGGCGGACTCTTAAATTGATGAGCTAAATGCTAATTCATCTTTGTGTTCTTGTACAAACAGTAATAATGGTGTAAAAACTGTCAACCCATTTTATTCACAATATACTGGAAACTTATAACTTATTTATAAATATATTTATTTTAATTATACATGATGATAATTTCACTCGAAAATGGAAGAAAGGGGGTGTGTGCGCGCTTGCCCGCGTAATTTCTTCGGCATGCCACTAGATGTCACTGTTACACAGCAGCAGTAATTTCTTTAGTAATCATTTTCTTACATTGAAATTTATTTATTTACACTTAAATGTTTTTTTTTAAATATTCCATTATTTCTTTCTTATTTTTATGCGAGTCTTCTTCCTATTACTTTATAAGGTTAAATATTAAGAAATGTTTTTAAAATGAATTATTTTTGATCATATTTTAAAACATAAATAATAAAGAGGATGTCTAATAACTGGTCATATTATTATCTCTCTTTCAGGAAAACAACTTGGCTGAGGAAAGAACTCTTTCTCTTAATAATTCGTGATTTAAAGCTGTTTCGAATTCTAACAATAAAAACATCTAAATAATTCTCTAGTTGTTTTTGCCCATTCAGCTCAACATTGGTATTAGCAGTTCTGTGAAATGGTGTTTGCCCTCTTTACTGTCTTGGTGTAAATTAGTGGTGAAGTGATAGGGTTAGGGTTAGAGAGAGAACGCACTTCTCTGTTTGTCCACATGGTGGAGACATTTTACCTTTTTATACACCGTATAAGAGCAACAACAGCATAAAATAACACATAAAATGTCACACTGACACTATATCTTTCTCTCTATCTCTCTTTTACTCTGTGTTTGCGTGTGGTAGTTGAACCCTATTTAAACATGGCTATATATAACCACGCTTTGTAGTTTTATTTCTTATTCACACACACAATTCAGGCTTCTTTGCTTTTCTAAATAGTCATTTGTATAAGTCGCTGAAACATTCCAGAGCTGAAGTAAAAGTGTGATTTAAACACGTCTAACTCCTACACTTTGAAAGACCAGGCGCATCGTGCCCTGTCAGCATCGGCACTTCTGTCACATCCTGTTAGACGTGCGGTCCTTACATGTCAGGAGAATTTGTGTCCCTTGGAAATGGACTGAACTTTAACAAACAACTAACCCCAGAATATCTGGCAGTGTTTGAGGAAAATCATCTGGGAATGCAGCAGAAACTACAGAGTGCATGGGCCTTTGATAGACAGATCCAGAACTGCTGGCATGAACAGAGGCAGAACGAGAGACAGACAGGTCTGCAGATATATATATTTTTATTTGAAAATAACAATAACTGTCAGTGTAGGGAAAAAAAACTACTTAATCTGCACACCTGGGCTTTAACATCTCTTTATTGAGCTGACTACAGTAAAATTGGGTGCACACACACACACACACACACACACACTGTACATCCATCTGTCCCTGCAGAACAACGTGCAAAAAAGCTGAGTATTAATTCTGCTGATGCAGCTGTGAACTCTTCAAATAAATAAACTACTGATGAAACTTTTAGCATTTTACGCTGCAGTACACTCAGACAATATAGAATGCGTCCCTCGCTCCCTCCATCTCTCCCTCCCTCCCTCTCTCTTTCCATTTGCTGTGGTCCGAATCCGAGTGAGATTATTCCTGGCTCCCTGCAGCAATGCTCCGATTTCAGACTCACTAAATTCTATCAAACACTCGATTAGAACCCCGATGTCTTCCGATTTTTATTGTTATATTTAATATTTTGATATTATGCAAAGTAAGGCATCCTATAGTACATGTCTGTCTGTAGAAACTAATAAATGTTATGTGTTTACTTCCTGAACAAGTGTGGGCACAAGTACTGGTTGAATCTCAGCACCTGATGCAGAGAGTCTGGGGTTCGGTTCTGTGCTGTTTCCTGGTGCTCCTGGACCTGACAGTTGTCACATTACCAATGTTACATTAGAACCATGTGATAAGTGAAAGAACTAACAGCTTGACTGCTGACTGGTACAAAGTGCAAACATCTCCAACCTCACCACAATGATTCCCCACATCCCACAACCAAATCTGTTTACTACACTGTGAATGAGCTGTTACTATAGAAACAATAACATATTACGAGTGCATTGATATAAACCTGTGAGTTGCAGCTGCAGAGCTGTCAGAGCTGCTGTTCTAGAAAATTCAACACTTTCTGACCAATCAGGATCCAGAATTTAACAGCAGTACTGTAACATGGTGTAAACATTGCAGTCATGCCGACTGAAATACAATCTCTCTCTCTCTCTCTCTCTCTCTCTCTCTCTCTCTCTCTCTCTCTCTCTCTCAGGTAAGGGTGCCAAGTAGTTCTGTCTGTCGGTGGGTGCCAGTATTTCTCTGTCTAAATGCCTCTCTGTCTGGATGTCTCTCTAAGGGTGCCAGTTGTTATGTCTGTCTCTTTCTGTCTGTGGGTGGCAGTAGTTATCTGTCTGTCTGTCTGGGTGGCAGTAGTTATCTGTCTGTTTGTTTGTGGGTGGCAGTAGTTATCTGTCTGTTTGTTTGTGGGTGGCAGTAGTTATCTGTCTGTTTGTCTGTGGGTGGCAGTAGTTATCTGTCTGTTTGTTTGTGGGTGGCAGTAGTTATCTGTCTGTTTGTCTGTGGGTGGCAGTAGTTATCTGTCTGTTTGTCTGTGGGTGGCAGTAGTTATGTTTGTCCATCTGTGGGTGCTAGTAGTTATCTGTCTATTAGTCTGTCTGTGGGTGCCAGTATTTCTCTGTCTGTCTGGATGTCTGTATACCGGTGTTAGTTGTTCTGTCTGTCTGTCTGGGGCTGTCAGTAGTTGTCTGTCTGGATGTCTGTCTGTGGCAATAGTTATGTCTATTTGTCTGTCTGTGGGTGCCAGTATTTCTCTGTCTGGATGCCTGTCTGTCTGGATGTCTGTCTAAGGGTGCCAGTTGTCCTGTCTGTCTGTCTGTCTGTCTGGGGGTGTCAGTAGTTGTCTGTCTGGATGTCTGTCTGTCTGGATGTCTGTCTGTGGCAGTAGTTATCTGTCTGTCTGTGGGTGCCAGTATTTCTCTGTCTGGATGTCTGTCTAAGGGTGCCAGTTGTCCTGTCTGTCTGTCTGTCTGTCTGGGGGTGTCAGTAGTTGTCTGTCTGGATGTCTGTCTGTCTGGATGTCTGTCTGTGGCAGTAGTTATCTGTCTGTCTGTGGGTGCCAGTATTTCTCTGTCTGGATGCCTGTCTGTCTGGATGTCTGTCTAAGGGTGCCAGTTGTCCTGTCTGTCTGTCTGTCTGGGGGTGTCAGTAGTTGTCTGTCTGGATGTCTGTCTGTCTGGATGTCTGTCTGTGGCAGTAGTTATCTGTCTGTCTGTGGGTGCCAGTATTTCTCTGTCTGGATGTCTGTCTAAGGGTGCCAGTTGTCCTGTCTGTCTGTCTGTCTGTCTGTCTGGGGGTGTCAGTAGTTGTCTGTCTGGATGTCTGTCTGTCTGGATGTCTGTCTGTGGCAGTAGTTATCTGTCTGTCTGTGGGTGCCAGTATTTCTCTGTCTGGATGCCTGTCTGTCTGGATGTCTGTCTAAGGGTGCCAGTTGTCCTGTCTGTCTGTCTGTCTGTCTGTCTGTCTGGGGGTGTCAGTAGTTGTCTGTCTGGATGTCTGTCTGTCTGGATGTCTGTCTGTGGCAGTAGTTATCTGTCTGTCTGTGGGTGCCAGTATTTCTCTGTCTGGATGCCTGTCTGTCTGGATGTCTGTCTAAGGGTGCCAGTTGTCCTGTCTGTCTGTCTGTATGTCCAAGGGTGCCACTAGTTTTATCTATCTTTCTGTCGGTCTAAGGGCGACAGTAGTTATCTATCTGTATGTGTGAGTTTTCTGATTTATTTTTAATGTTGAAGGAAGAAAAAACGACGTTTATCAAGTGCACTATGTACCCTTTTGTGTCAATGATAAAATCCCACAATACACTGCAGTGTACCTAATGTAGTACTAAAGCAGGTACAGAACAGCAGAATACCCACAATGCACTTCTAGCGTTGTAAGAAGTAGCACACTTTATCACCTCTCTCTCTCTCTCTCTCTCTCTCTCTCTCTCTCTCTCTCTCTCTCTCTCTCTCTCACTCTCACTCTCTCACTCACAAAGTTCTTCTTTCCTTTGCCACAAGGTGGCGTCATTTCTGCTCCTCCCTCGTACCCAACCCTTCCTCCCGATGGCGTCACCGGCGTCTCCGCGGCAACAGCGGCAGGAGAGAGAGAAAAAAAAGAAGGTCCGTCTCCGGGACGCCGCGCGCGTCTCAGCATATCGGACCCGGAGCGCGCGCGGTCAGGACGCACGGCCATGCACTGTCTCGCGCTCTCACCCGGGGCTCGCGCGTGGTGTTTCCTTCGGTTCCTCGCGGTGCTATAAACAACAGTAGTAGTAGTAGTAGTAATAATAATCATCATCATCATCATCATCATTATTATTATAAATAATACATTGTTTATCCTGCGGCGCGGACATGCGCGGAGCAAACGGAGCAAAAATAAAAGAAACTGCGGACAAAAGGAGGAGAATGTCTGTAATCCGTTAAAGACGGGATGCAAAGAAAGAGGAGCGCGTGGAGATAAGTGGCACAGAAATGCAGCGGTTTCACATTTTGATTTGTGTTACTAGAATGAAAATCTAGTGTTATAGGACAAAGACTTGATTCATGCATTGGGAGTCGTTTCCAACAGAGAAACTCTGGACGCACTGATTTGCAAAAATCAATCAAATCCAATTCTAAATAAACCCAGAAAGATTTAAAATCCTGGAACGATGCTGAGCACTCACAATTTATGGATTGCATGGCTGGCGCTCTTGTGCATGGAAGGTAAGGAATTCTGGGATTCTGTTTCATTCCAAGTTCATGCATGCACGCTGAGAGGGAGTCTGCTTTTAGATTGAGGACTGTGTGTGTGTGTATGAGAGAGAGAGAGAGAGAGAGAGAGAGAGAGAGAGAGAGAGAGAGAGAGAGAGAGAGAGAGAGAGAGATTTCAGGTGCAAAGAACAGGGGTTGCAAGGAGTTGCAGACAGGAATGCAATCAGATCTGAAAGTTGCACGAGGCCACGTGTGAAGGTTATATTTCCCCGGCTTTTAGTGTTATGTCTATGTTGTGGAGTCTACAGAACGGGAAGAGCCAGACAGCGCGTGCTTGTAGTCCTGTAATCCTCCAGACGATTAAGAGGAGCTCAGTTAACCACGTGACGAGCTCGCGCTTGTAAGTTTTGTAGCACAGGCGCGTGCTTTAACGCTTTATTTTGTGAATCAGGATTGGCAGATTGTTGAAGGTGTGTTGCAGTGTTGCAGTGTTGCAGAGAAACATGCAACGACTTCACATACGGACAGACCTATGATTTAACACAGGATGCAAGAGACTGAAAGAAAGTTCTAGCTCATGTCACGTGACCCATGACCTTATAATACTTTTTAATTGTTAAAAGTTTTATAATCTAACTTTAGGCTTTGTGGCACTCCAATAGAGTTTATTTGGGGGGGGGGGGTCGTGGCCTAAAGGTTAGAGAGTTTGACTCCTAACCCTAAGGTTGTGGGTTCGAGTTTTGGGCTGGTCACGACTGAGGTGCCCCTGAGCAAGGCACCGTGACCACCCCCCACCCCCCAACTGCTCCCCAATTGCAGCAGCATAAATGGCTGCCCACTGCTTCTGGTGTGTGTTCACTGCTTCTGGTGTGTGTTCACTGCTTCTGGTGTGTGTTCACTGCTGTGTGTGTGTGTTCACTGCTGTGTGTGTGTGTTCACTGCTGTGTGTGTTCACTGCTGTGTGTGTTCACTGCTGTGTGTGTTCAGTGCTGTGTGTGTGTGTTCACTGCTGTGTGTGTGTGTTCACTGCTGTGTGTGTTCACTGCTGTGTGTGTTCAGTGCTGTGTGTGTGTGTTCACTGCTGTGTGTGTGTGTTCACTGCTGTGTGTGTGCGCACAAGAGGTCTTCTCGGTTCTAAAGAAATGTACCCGACCCAAAGTGACCCAAATCACTTTTTACGTGCATACTTTTTTTTTTTTTAAGAAAGACCCGACCCGAGACAAACCCAAAAAAATTAGACCCGAGTCCGACCCGACGGCAATTTTTTTTTAACCCGACTGGACCCGAATGTTGCATAACTCTACACTAAAGTAACCGCTACAGAGTGGATTCAAAATTGATTGACAGGTCTGTTTCAACAAAAGTTAGCTTACCGCCAGCCGCACGTCGCCAGCCACATGTCGCAAGCGGTCTTGGCAAACAGAGGAGAGGTTGGAAAAGGACTCGAGTCGACACACACACGTGAGATACAGTAGTTCAGGTCTTCTCGGTTCCGTTCTGTAAAAACACATTCATTTTAAATTACCTGAGACCCGATGCCACTATTATTATACCCTAAAAGTGAAACTTTTAGATCCGAAGCCGCTTGGGTCGGATCTCAGGTTTTCGGATCTAAGTGGACCCGTGAAGACCTCTAGTGTTCACTTTGGATGGGTTAAAAGCAGAGAACGAATTCTGAGTATGGGTCACCATACTTAGCTGTATGTCATGTCACTTTCAAATTTGTCCGATTGTGAAGGAGAAGGAGTCAGATGCCTTCAATGTCGTTTTATGTTTTTGACCGATTATCAGTCGAGCGGAAGTTGAGAGCACTTTTCGTGATTTTGTAGAATAATCTGTTCTTCATGATTAAAGTATATATCACTGTGAAACAATAGTTGGGACGTGTTCGATCAAACCAGTGATCAAAGACTTTTCAAAATTTGTCTCAGACGACCAAATCATGGCGTGGGCCGAGCTTTAGATTCCCGATGTCTTGTAGCTCTGCGTCGTTCTTCAGATCTATATATGTATATATAAACTGGAGAAATTGGTCATCTTAGCATTTTTTTTTTGAGAGTTTCTTTCCAGAATCGATGCATGGAAGATGAAGAAAAGCTACAAAAATCAAAGCTGGAACATGACCAGAATGCCTGAGGTTTAGTTGACTGTCCTGTTTTCTGGTTGATTGATTTCTCTCTGGTCTGTGACCTGCTACGTTGCGCTTCTATACTAATTAATCTAACGTGGTCAATACCTCAAAATTTCCAATCCCAAAGCTACATGAGATATGTGGTATGATGCACGTGACGTTAGCATACTGTACGTTTGAGGTCAAGTTACATAACTGTAAAGACCTAAGCAATGAATCTGTGAAGTAAAATTCAACATCAGAAAACCTGTTTCTGATTAGCATGCTAACACCACTACATTCAGGACTTAAATGTAGTTGATGAGCACCAAAAATTCCTCCCATTTATTTCACATGAATGAAGTAGCATGAGGAATCATTAGGCTCTGTCTAGGATTCGGTCTATTTTTTATTTTTTTTTTAGCATCTAGCATCTTCCTGATACAAAAAATAAATAAATAAAAAAATCAACATTTGAGAGAGTGTCACGGTAAAACATCTGGTTGCTGTTGAAGGGTAAGTAGCTTAGCATGCTAGCAATCTTTGAGACAGTTCTGGGACACTAAGTTTTAGTTTCCTCCACCCTGAAGGATTGCTTGTTTATATACATAACATTTTTACTTATTTTATCAGAGTCACAAGATTTGAAGTCTTTTATTTAATTTAATTTAATTTAATTTATTCATTCATTCATTCATTCATTCATTCATTCATTCATTTATTTATTTATTTATTTATTTATTTATTTATTTATTTATTTACTAAAATTGGCAAAGTTACAAGCACAGAATACTTTCAAACTCGTAGCAATGAAAGCACAAATGTAATTACTTTTTAAGAGAGCTGTACTCATGTTCCGCACACGTGAATGAACGACGGCATTGTCTTGTAATGTCATGAGATCGAGCAAATCTGCGGAAAATCCACGAAAAATTTAAAAATAATTGCTTCGCAAAATCGCAACATTCTGTAGGGATGAATCAGACTGGGTTGAAAACATGCCAGTGTGTAGCATGAAACATAATGATGTCTGTATACATCATACATCATTAAATAATTCTTTGATTTTTTTGACTAAAGATGTCTGATGACAAAGTTGTGTAATCCTGTGAAAAGTAAATCTTATTCAGATCAGATTGCGAACGCTACAGCTACGGAAAAACTTGGTGGACACGACTCCGAATACGGCAGTGATGATTCTTCTGAAACAAAACATGCTTATGAACAGAAAAAAAGACTTTTACTGCTTTAAACTCACTTTGACAAAAAGTTGTGTTTATTTTTTGTGAAAAACAAATTCCAGTTAAGGGTGGCTTAGCGGTTAGCACGTTCGCCTCACACCTCCAGGGTCGAGGTTCGATTCCTGCCTCCGCCTTGTGTGTGTGTGGAGTTTGCATGTTCTCCCCGTGCCTCGGGGGTTTCCTCCGGGTACTCCGGTTTTCTCCCCCGGTCCAAAGACATGCATGGTAGGTTGATTGGCATCTCTGGAAAATTGTCCGTAGTGTGTGAGTGTGTGAGTGAATGAGAGTGTGTGTGTGTGTGTGTGTGTGTGACCGTTGGCACTCCGTCCAGGGTGTATCTTGCCTCAATGCCCGATGACGCCTGAGATAGGCACAGGCTCCCCGTGACCCGAGGTAGTTCGGATAAGCGGTAGAAAATGAGTAAATGAATGAAATTCTAGTTATCGCTGATTTATGATGTAAGCAAAAGGCAAGAAAGTACCATATCACACAAATAATATATTTACGGGATTTAGAAGACACCCTTATCCAGAGTGACTTACAACTGAGCAACTAAGGGTTAAGGGCCTTGCTCAGGGGACCAGCAGTGGCAGCTTGGTGCGTGTGTGTTCACTGCTGTGTGTGTGCACTTTGGATGGGTCAAATGCAGAGAACGAATTCTGAGTATGGGTCACCGTACTTAGCCGTATGTCACGTCACTTTCACTTCACTTCACATAATCTTACAAGATTTTTTCTGGGTTTCGTACAGATGTGCGACCAGGATTAGGAAGAATCTGGAAAAGTGAATAAATATTCTGGAAAAAGTACTAAAACAGGACAGTTTTTTTTTTTGTTTTTTTGGTTTTTTTTTTACAAAATTTTACAAAAACAAAAATAAATAATAAATCTGTGAATACACTTTCTCTGGTGTTTCTCACATATCTGTTCAGATTTTAATTTGACGCAAGAAATTTCCTGATTTGGAAACTGGAGCTTTCTTTTCGTTAGCTTCTCATAGCTAACTCCTGATCTGGATCTTAACTGATATTATATTCTGAGCTCAGTGTCATTCCTCTTCAGCTGTCACTCTCACTCTGGACCGGTGCCATTAATTTTGCATCCGCTGCCATTAATGGACAGGCGCGGGACAGGAAGATCAAAGGAAGGACGACCTGACGAGGACGTGAGTGGAGTGAGACGTGAGGACACGGGCGGAGGAATTCTACTGTAAACTCCGCGACTGGACAGGAATCAAATTTTGAAGCTTCTAATAAAGATGCATGGGATCCTCAGAGACCGAGAAGATGATGGATTAGAGACGTGTGCGTGGGTGTGTTAGCGTAGCATTGCGTGGATCCTTGAGGAAGGACTTAGCTTAGGTGTGTAACGTTTACTGATGCTTCATAATTGTTTTTTTTTTTTAAATTCCCTTCATTCGTTCTGTGGCTCACTGGTGAAATATCAGGGACAAGCCATCGTCCTCATTTCACCGCTCATTGCTCTTCCGCAGCGACTAAATTGTATCTAAGACGTGGTTAGGGATAGAAATCACGAGGAAGGACAGAAACCTCCCCGAATCCGATTGATGGCTTTAATGGCGTACCAACATGGCCTCACATCTTAAACACCTAAAGCTCTAAACATCTGCTCTGCTCTGAGCTAGTGTTTAGTGCCATGCGCCCCTCATGCCATCATGCTAAAGTGCTTTTTTTTTCATGTTTTTTTTTCTATCCTGCCTAAAAAGAAAAGCAGAGCAGCTGGCCTGTACACGGGACAGATGGGAGTTTCCACCTCGATTATCTTTAGCTAAAAATAACCACATCCCAAAAATTAAATGGCCGTTAGGAACGCTCCTAAAGGGCACGAGCGGGAACGAAAGGAAGAGGAAGGACGAGAAGGGGAAGGAGGGAGGAAATGGACAATAAAGGCATCTTGTGAAATTTTATGGGAGACAAGCAGATGTATAAATGATGCAGGAGATTCAAACCTCGCTTCGTTATTAGCGGCTAATGGTGTCAGCGGCTAAGGTCGTGACTTTCTCAATGATGCGTTACTGTGAAAAAACCCAGAAGTTCACTCAGTATGGGATCAGGACACTTCTGGTCAGGATGTTGAAGTTTGAGCTTGTGATTGGTTAATGGAGGTGTTGCAACTCTTTAGACCACGCCCACTTTTAATGTAACTCTAAGTAGAGAAACGGATATTTAGAGGTCGCATTAAAGTTATGAACACTTATGTACTGTAAGGTGTATGAAGGTTATATAACCTGTTCAATGCCACAAAAGGATGTCTCACACACACACACACACACACACACACACACACACACACACACACACACACACACAAACACACACCAGGCAATTTCTACATAAAGCAGTTCGACTGCGGTGCTCTAAAAATACACCAGGTAATAATTTCACACTGCTGCTAATGTCGTTTTCTTCATCGCTCACAGCTCAGGAACGATCTAAAGAAGGAGAGCTGAACAAATCTCTCTCTCTCTCTCTCTCTCTCTCTCTCTCTCTCTCTCTCTCTCTCTCTCTCTCTCTCTCGCTCTCTCTCTATTCTTTCATTCCTTCCTTGTTTCATTGACTGAAAATCCATTTTTCTGTGTAAACGCCGGGCAAAGACTTTCATCTTATTCAAAATGTTTTCACAGTTTTCTCAAACAAGCCTTTACAAAAGGTCCAAGGTTGAGGGTGTGGTTATAATTGGACCCCCCCACCCCACCCATCACACACACACACTCAAAGCACCCCCCCCAAAAAAAAAATTTAAATAAATGTATAAAATAAATAAATAAATAAATATTCTGTCTATTATCTGAATAATAATAATAATAATAATAATAATAATACATTCTAGACATATATAATTTTTATTTGACCTAATATTAACTTGTATTCATTTTTGATATTGGAAACAAAATACATGTTTTTAAAATAATTTTATTAGTTTAATACGAAATATTTATTAATCTTTTTTGTTCTTTATCTGTTTTATATCTTTTACTTCTAGTCCCATTTTTTTGTTCCAGTATATTTTATTTCTGTTATTTTTTTAGTGTCACATAAAAATACCACAAATATCCATTTCCTTTATTTTTACCAATGAACAATGAAGTGTAAGATGGAAACAATCAGAAACATCATATGAGTGAATATGAGTTGTGTGTGTGTGTGTGTGCGTGTGTGTGTGTGTGTGTGCGTGTGTGTGTGCGTGTGCGTGTGCGTGTGCGTGTGTGTGTGTGTGTGTGTGTGTGTGTGTGTGTGTGTGTGTGTGTGTGTGTGTGTGTTTCGATGAGAGGATTCGTCACACAGGAAACAGACAAATTTTGCAGAAGGACGTGTGAGTTATTGTACTCCATCAGGCAGCCATATGTACTTCACCAGCTACGAGAAGAGCATCTGTCCTCCAGGAAACGTCTCAAATCTGTTCACTACTAAAGAGAGAGAGAGATAGAAAGAGGGAGACAGTGAGAGATAGACTGACAGAGAGAAACAGACAGACAGACAGACAGAGTGAGAGACAGGCATACATAGACAGACAGACCGACAGAGAGTGAGTGAGACACACAGAGAGAGACATGGACAGACAGAGACAGAGAAAGATGGAGACAGAGAGGGTGTGATAGTGAGTGATAAAGACAGACAGACAAAGACAAAGAGGATGACAGAGAGGGTGAGACAGAGATAGACAGACAGAGACAGAGAGAGATACAGACACACAGATTGATAGAAAAAGGAAGACAGAACGACAAAGAGGGTGAGACAGATAGACAGACACAGAGAAAGAGGGAGACGGACAGATAGACAGACAAAGAGAGAAAGAAGGAGACAGAGACAAGGAAGGTTAGACAGATATAGACATACACAGAGAAAAAGGGCGACAGAGAGGGTGAGACAGAAAGAGAGAGAGACAAGAGAGGGTGAGACAGAGATGGACAGACACAGAGAGAGAGACAGAGAGGGTGAGACAGAGATAAACAGACAGAGAGAGAGAGAGAGAGAGAGAGAGAGAGAGAGAGTGAGACAGAGATAGACAGACAGAGAGAGAGAGACAGAGATAGACAGACAGAGAGAGAGAGAGAGACAGACACAGAGAGAGGGTGAGACAGAGATAGACAGACACAGAGAGAGAGAGACAGAGAGGGTGAGACAGAGATAGACAGAAAGAGAGAGAGACAAGAGAGGGTGAGACAGAGATAGACAGACAGAAAGAGAGAGAGACAAGAGAGGGTGAGACAGAGATAAACAGACACAGAGAGAGAGAGACAGAGAGTGTGAGACAGAGAGAGAGAGAGAGAGAGAGAGAGAGAGAGAGAGAGAGAATGTTTATAGCTGCTGTAAGAACCAGATTAAATGTAACTATAAACGGATAAAAGTAGGACATTCTACAACGAGTAAAATGTGGAATCACTGACAAGTCGCTGTGCTACAGTGTAAGAGTAATAAAAGACAGGGACGTGCTGTTATCAGATAATAATCATCACTTCACTCAGTTGCTGTCTTTACAAAAAATATTGGCACCCTCAAACATCCATAAAAGGAGATGAGGTGCCTGGGCTCACGGTGTGAGAGACCAGTGATCACATCATTTTACCTGCAGTGTCTCTTGGAGTGTCACACAGCTTGTGTGTTTGTGTGCGTGCACTGCAGAATAATGTAGGATAGAATGCGTATAAGGCCACAGACCCCATCTGTACACTGCAAATTGCCCTATTATCTCTGTCTATTGCTCTCTTGCTCAGGCATATTGAAACACAGAACTACACCTACACACACACACACACACACACAGAGTGTATTATGCTCTGTCGTTCAGCCATGTGCTACATTCAGTCCTGTTAGTCTGTTATCCTCCACTGAAAGGGCAGCTGAAGGTGTGTCTGTGTGTGTGTGTGTGTGTGTGTGTGTGTGTGTGTGTCCATTTAAGCATATAAGTAATTAACACTGCCTCTGATGCATGCATTAATCAGTATTGAATTAATAGTGTGCATTTTAAGTTTTATGTGTGAATTGTGTGTGTGTTTGTCTGTCTGTGTGCCTTTTGTATGTATGTGTGTTTGGTCATTTGATTGTGTCTCTTTGTGTCTGTCTATTTGTGTCTTTGTGTGTGTGTGTGTGTGTGTGTGTGTGAGAGAGAGAGAGAGAGAGAGAGAGAGAAAGAGATTGTGTGCATTAGCAATGATTGATAGAAAGTTCTACAATAAACACGACACATGGCAAGTAAATATCATCTTATTAATCAATCATTCAGTGAATTAATTCATGTTCTAACACAAGGTTTCTTTACAAAGGGGTGCTTTTGTTGAATGCTGATGATTTACTGGATATCGTGTTGTGTAAACTCTCGTAGCATTGAAATAACAAGCCATAAACTCTCTCTCTCTCTCTCTCTCTCTCTCTCTCTCTCTCTCTCTCTCTCTCTCTCTCTCTCTCTCTCTCTCTCTCATGTCTCATCAGCATGCTGCTGTGTAATTCATTCTTGAAGTCTTGATGTCTTATTTAAAGCTGCATTAATTAGAATTGCTCTCAAGTTGCAGCAATCACACAAGCGAAGGTTTTTTTTTTTTCTTCTCCTCCAGTCAGGTGCGCCCGACTTTCTTTCAGCTCTTCATCCGTGCCTCGTTTAATCGTCTCCCCACCGTACGCCAACTCCAACACCTTCACACGTACCGTAGTCCTGAGCGACTTCTCTGTGAAATCATTAAATAAGATAGAAGAGCTCTCTCCGGTTCTGGACTGAGAAACCCAAACAATCCTGCGGTGAACTTTTACAAAACAAAGAGAAGGTTAAAAATAATAAAGTACACTTTAATCTCACGTGTCTCACTCACGTCTCCCGGGAGCTCACTGAGAGAAAGTCTTAAACAAAGAACTGATCGCTGTTAAAGACCATTCCCAGAATCGCTCAGTCGTAAAAACAGCATGCTGAGAATCTCAGAATTTACTAATGGATTCTCACACAGTGCTACAAGAAGAAAGGGAAAAAAATCCCTTATTAAACAAAAGCTAAAAGGAAAAAAAAATATCCATCTTAAATGAAACTGCCTTGGCTAAAAATGACACCGCTAAATAAACGCTAAAAGCAAAAAAGGGGAGTTAAAAATGACTTACACTGAACAAATCACAAAACCTCAAACAAAACTTAAAAGTAAAATCCTTACTTAAGAACAGTTTCAAGATAAAGATTTACCCAAACTAAACAAAAAACTAGCCACACTAAACAAAAGCTGGAGGTAAATAAGCTTCCACTCAAAGAAACTTGTTATATAAAAAAAAAACAACAACCAGAAGCCAGACTAAACAAGTCAGAAAAAAAGAAACAAAAATGAAAAGTAAAAATATTCCAATTAATAATAAATATAAAACAAGCTAGAATTCAAAATAATAATTAAAAAGTATCGAAAACAAGAAAATACGCTTATACAAAATATACACAATATTAAAAAAATAAAAGTTACCCTGTCGAATAAAAAATAACAGAAATAAAATCTAAATACAAAATCAAGAAGTAAAAAAAGAAATAAAGAAACATTCAAATAAATCATTACAAATGAATAACCTGTATATCGGGTATTTATATGATTCTGTAGATCAATGATTCAGAACAGAGTATAGAATATTTCGAGGAATTTAGAATATAAAAGACAAAACAGATTAAACACAAAATTTCGAAACCAATTTAGAAATAGCTAAACTGGTTAAAAAGCTAAAAAGAGAAATTACATTTAAATATTAATCATCAATATTTAATATAACGGTGAACTGCTTAGTTGATCTCGTTTTTATTACTTTATTATTAGTATTTTGATTCTTCTTTATTAATGCTGTTTTTGTTATTGTTTGTTGTCACTTCAACGGCATTAATAATGTGTGTGTGAGTTGTGAAGTCGTCTTGGTGTTATATGTTAGCATGTGTTAGTATTGTTTTTTTCCCCTGGATGCTTTGTTGTGGTTTTGATAGATGTGAAGGAAAAAAAAAAACTAAAACCCCATGGGCTAATAACAAATGTGTCCTGAATGCATCATACGCGTCCTGGTGCGGGGACGGTCGCCTTGGCGACGGCCGTCCTGGGTCGCTTTGTTGAATCTCATTAGCATGCCAGCATGCACGTCCATCTTCCAGCGAAACAAAGGAAAGCCCTGTTCCCGAGATGAGGAGCTGGAACACAACGGGGCTCTGACGCTGAGTCACAGGGTTTTACTTCACATTCATGAGAGAGAATAAAGAAAAATGTCTGGAATCTTAGCGCTAACTAGCAATGAATCAATATTGCTAAAATATATAGTCTCTCGACATGAATCTACAGTATCACATGAATTAGTGCTGTTGTATTAAAGTGATATGAATGTTCTAATTAAGGAGTATAACTTAATAAGTTATAGAGAAATAAATAATAAGCTCTGTCCAAAATTGCGTACTTGTGCACTATGCTATCAATAGTGAATAGTGAATGAATAGTGTTTACACATGGAAAATGTTGGACACTTTATGCACTAGAGAAAGAGGGGCGGGGCTACCAGACACTGACCTGGATGAATAAATATTTCAAGATGGCCGACATATCACTGGTAGACCTCTTACAGTAGGGTCGGGTATCAAAAGAAATTTCCCGGGTCCAATTCTGGTTCCAGTTCTGCCTTACGAGTCCCGGTTCTGATTCCGATTCCATAATAAAAGAAATGAGAAAAATAATGCACAATACTTAAACAATTCCATTTGTGTTTATTAATCACTCTTTAAATATTTTAAACAGAGCATATCAATTCATATCAGTTTAAATTTAAATAAATCCAACATAAAATTTAACATCCAGAATTACAACTTAGCAAACAGTTAGCAATTTTTCTGAAGAAAAATGAACGTGTCCGCTTTCTCTGGGAGAAGACGAGACCTTTCCTGGCTTATTGTATCTCCAGCTGTGGAGAAAACCCTCTCAGACGGAGTAGATTTGCTTCATTGTTGTAGCTTTGGAAATGAATCCACACTTTCGATTTTTTTTAGACATGTTTAACACAAAGCGTACCTCAGCACAGCAGCGCGAGTGACTGATTTCTGTGGTAAACTGCCTTAATTTGGTTGCGTGACTGTAAACAGTGTAAACAATTAATATTCATGAGGTAAGACGTGGCTATTTTAAGTGACCGCTCCCAGCGCTTTGCCCGTCATCACATCGGAATCGCGTTTGGAAAGGAAACTTAAAAATTCGGCGCGGTTCCGGTTCCTGTTAAAAAATAAGAACCGGTTCTCGGTTCCCAACCCTATCTTACAGGGATATAGCGGATGCAGCTAATGATTCATTAATACACGAGTCAAAGTTTCCACTCTACTGTAGATCGGTCAAGGCTCACAGTCATACAAGTTACACTGGATGGATGGAAGGATGGATGGATGGATGGAAGTTAAGTTTGATGGATGAATGGATGGATGGAGGTTAAGTTGGATGGATGGATGGAAGTTCAGTTTGATGGATGGATGTTAAGTTGGATGGATGGATGGATGGATGGAAGTTAAGTTTGATAGATGAATGGATGGATGGAAGTTACATTTTATGGATGGATGGATAGATAATACAAGACATACCACATATTTTTCAACCATTACTGGATTATTACCCTTAGCCTCTGATTCAATGTATTCAGATTAACTGCAAAAAAAACAAAAAACTAAAGAATCTCTTTGAGTGCTGCATGCTCGGTTATTGAACACTGAACCGTCGATCTACGCTAGCTGCTAATTCACGGGCTAATCCATTAAAACAGCGTGTTGTGTATTATTGTGGATAATAACTCATCATGACAATGAGATCCGCATCGAATCGATGAAGCGCAAGACAGTAATGGGGTTTCAATGTAAATCAGACCCAATCTGATGGAACGGTGGCACCCCCTTCTCTCTCTCTCTCTCTTTCTCTCTCTCTCTCTCTCCCCCTCTTTCTCGTTCATATGTTCACATGTAGACTGTGATCTGTCACCGGTTGCGGGCGACGGGTTTCTCTGGGCCCAATTACAAACCTGAAAATAGTTTTCATGCCGCGTGAACAAAAGATCTGCTGCAGAACATCCATTTGTAGACGAGATTCAGAAAAGGTCATGTTCCAAACACACACACACACACACACACACACACACACACACACACACACACACACACAAAAGTCGGAGTTCATCCTCCTTCTCTCCTCCAGTGACTTCTTTTAATTACAGAAAAAAACATCTGAATTTTTATCAGTTTATAGTTACATTTAATGCTATCGGATGTCCACAGAACAACATCCTGTTTTCGCTTACATTATTGCAGCTATATATGGCATTTCTTTTTTTTTATTTTTTTTATAATGAAACAAACAAGCAATCAAATCTTTGTCTATTACAGTTTTATTGTTAGAAATCACTGACACTGGAGACTCCTTATATAAATGTTAAATAGCACCAATGCATTCGTTGTCACTTCTTCCACAACATCAATACATCATGTTCCTCAAACACAGTTAAGCTCAGATTAAAAATCGTGAACGTTTTTTTCATCATGCAAATTGAACAACAACAACAAAAAAAACATAGTTTTGAATCACCCTGTTCCACCCACGCTCCGTTCACGCCGCAGGACTCGTCGAATGCCACAACATTTCCTTCCTGTTACCTCAACACATGGTGTAGATATTTTTCAAAACACATTTTGTCCATTTCAACATGAAGCCCCGAGAGAGACCTGATGAGAAATGAAAATAGAAAGGAGGACGAAAAAAAAAGCTGGAAGGAAACAAGGGTGAATGGGACTAACGGGTAATATATAAGTAGAGCGACGTGCTTTTGTTCGCTAGGTTTTCATGTGGTATAGATATTACCTTCCCAAACAGTGTGTATTATAGAGGAAATGCTGTGTTCTGAATCCTGATTGGTCAGAATGTGCTGATTACTAAAACAGCATGTCTGATCTGAGTGGTGAGTAGTTTATATCAATGCCCTCATTCTTATGCGTTATCGTTTCTACAGCAACAGCTTCTTCATTCAGAATTTTCACGATAATAAGCAGATAAATAATGTTATTTATATTTTGTGATGAAAGACAGTTCTTTGAAAAAAAACTGGGTGGTGTCAGATTTCATGCTACCTTCAAGTGCTACTGGAATTGTCGTAAATGGGAGTTTTCCATGAGGAAATAAATAAAATAACAAAAAAGGAATACAGTAATCCCTCGCCACTTCGCGGTTCGAGTTTCGCGGTCCAAGTTTCGCGGCCTCAGTGCATCGCTGATTTTTCAAAAATATTAATCGAAAAATAAAAGTAAAAAAGGTTTCCTAGGATGCCAGACAAAGAGAGAAACTCTCAGAGGCTTTGTACATACCCACGGGCACTCAGACAAGGCACATGATTGGTTCCCGGCGTGAGATCTTAGCTGATTGGCTGCGCATCATCGCATCCTCTCCCAGCTTCTTCCCTTGTTGTATCTCGCCACTCTCGTTCATGCTGTCAACCGTGTCTCGCGTATTGTGTTCGAAATTAACTTTTCGTTAAGACCTTACAATGCCTCCTAAGTGCCGTGCCCCTGCGAAAGATTCCTCTAGTGAGCCGAAGAGGAAGATGATGACCATCAGTGAAAAGGTCAAACTTAGGGCCAATCCTACTTCGCGGATTTTCACCTATCGCGAGGGGTTCCGGTCCCCATTAACCGCGATAAAAGAGGGATCACTGTACATACGAATGAACCCGGTGTGGTCCGTGTTCCAATCTTGTTACCAACAAGAAAGTGATGTGAACATGACTTACTCATAATTATGGCTTAAGGAAGTAGGGAATAGGATAATTCCGATAACAAATGAAGGCAGCGTTGTACTGTCGACGTATCCCTTCATGCACCATAAAAGCAAACCGTTTTGACGCCAGCCATTCGCTTTGTTCCTTTGCTTCCACTTCAACAATACCAAAATACTTCTACACACACACACACACACACACACACACACACACACACACACACACACACACACACACACACACACACACACCTGCTTTCTTTGAATATCACCCTTGCACTAAATATGCATGCAAAGCTCATTTACCTTTCAATTAATTACACATGAGTACTATTACCAGGTCAGTCAATTAATGATTAATGTTTTTTGTAGATTAATCTGGGATATGTCTCAGGAGAACCTCGCTGATGTGGGTAGACCAAGAACAGAAAAAAATCAAGGAGCTGTGTACAGTAGCTCAATGTGAAGAGTATACAGTAGATGCTAATTTTCTAGCAAATGTGTACAGAATGTTGGGGAACAGCCTTGAAAATGTAGGTTGACTTTTATAAAGAAGACTGCCAGAAAATTGTCAGAAGATTGGTAATAGGTTGTAACAAGTTCACCTGAGGGAACAAAAGGTTGTAAGGGCTGTATTTTTCATATAAAGGTACTATAAAGCTCAGAAGTAGGAGGATGGAGTAGGAATAGGTCACAAAGATAGCTTGTTAGAAGGGTTTGAGAAGAACATTTTAACATTAGCTAAGGGACCACTTGCAAACGGTGCCAGCTTCACGAATCTGGATGCGAACCTTGTATATCCATATGATGCCATTCCATGCAGCTAATCTCCCCTGAACATGCATCCATTAACCTTTCTCCACATTAAACACTAATGTGTGGTCTTCTGTCAAGCCACAGCAAGTATACTAACAATAGGGTTCATCTGAAATAATGGTTGACAGATATAAATGCCTTTGGGTAATTCTACTGGGGGGCATAATTAACTTTGGCTGTCCGATCTTCTCAAGCGGTGGTCAACGATTCTTCTCGTAAAGATCTGCCCTCCTGCGGAGATTCAGTGCTAACCTCGCACACTTCATCTGACATTTTAATAGCCTCATACATCACTGAGTACTGTAGTAATATCAAGAGTGTTAGGTTTGGACAGGGATAGAGACCGTGATCAGCGCTCTTGTCGTTTTCCCGAAGGTTCGCCAGGTTCCATCCTGTGAAGTGTTTTTATTTCATATGCTTATGATGCATTGACAAAGGTCATCAATACTAGAGATTATTTCATATTTTAGATTCAACCCCATAAGTAACATACAGTACCTGACAGACTAGTGCATAAAAGAGCTTTACAGTTATCGAACAAGAATATCAACTAGATTAGATTTGCCTAGAAGCATAACTTTCAAGCAAGGTAGGTCTGCTGGAGGAAAAAAATACATCTATGGAGTAAAAAGTAAGACTTAATTAACTACAACTTCAATGTTCCTGGAAATCTTGATGTTGACTTCCTACCTTAGGGCCTTTTTACACCTGGTCACTTCGTGTGTTTTCTCTGATCCGATAGCTATCTGATTTGTTAAAACTGTTCCATTTACATTAGGCCACATAAATGCGTCTCGGCGAATCGGATATCGAGCCAGCACTGGTGGGAAAACATGTTTGTTTCTGGTGCGATGCACGACTCGGGAGTCACCTGCGAGTGACGCACTTCCGTTTGGGAGGAGTATAGCGCTGATGTATGTGGCTTGAACAAACCACCTCCTGAAGTGGTTTGAGCGATCGGATTTATATCAAAATCGTTTTGGAGGGCATTTAGACCTGGTCTTTTTACCATCGGATAGCTATCTGATCACAGAAAACGCATGAAGTGACCAGGTGTAAAGATTCACTGCCCTAAACTACCATACTTGCTAGAGTTATTGATAAAAACTTTCATCCAGGTTAGATAGCACCGAATCATATAGCTATAGCACTGTAGCTCTACTTGGGAAAAAAAAAACCTGGTAACCCTTTGATAAGACGGTAAGTGATAGGACAAGTATGGGACAAGGCTTGGCACTGGCGAACAGCCTTCAGACTAAATAGGATATTTAGAGCAAAGGGATTTGAAAAGAAAATTGATAATACCTTAGCTTCAACCCCTGATTTAACCCAAATGTACACCTCTGTCTGACAAGTATTTGACTGACCTTGGGAGTTGTTGATCAGGATCAACCAGGGTACATTTCCCCAGTACTTTTGGGAAAAATAGCTCACCTGGAGGAACATAAAACTGGTAAACATTTTACAGAGCAAGTATTTCCAATACTATTGCTGAAGATCTACAGTACTGCATGGTTTACCTGGTATGGACATGTAGATGCTGCTGAAGCCCTTGATGTACAGAAGAAAGCATATTAGGTTTGAGTTTGAGATAAGAAACTCGAAGTGTATCTAGAAGACCGGGATTCAGGATGCCTGGTTGTTGACCAAAGAGGAGATAAACAATTCTCTCTAAATACACTGATGCAAAGTAGCGTCAAGGTGGAAGGAATGCTATCAATTGTTTTTTTTTTGTTTTTTTTTCCTTCTTCTGATCAGAGCGTTCAAAGTTCAACTTTTCTGTTGATGTTAACATAGTGAGCTAAACCCAATTACCTGTAGTTTAGTGTCCCATGAGCTTCTTTTTTTCCTCATTTGCTTCAGAGAAAAATCAATAAGCAGTGAAGCATTTTGCCTCAACCCGAGAGGCTCGGCGTCTACGATTGTCAGAAAGTGTGACGGCACGATCGAAGCCCTGGATTATTCTCTAAAACCCCTTGACTACACACACAGACAGATGTGTCACTGCCGCATTTACACTGCCATTTTTGCCTTTCCTTTCACTGCTCTCGGCATCAAAGCTGAGCGATTTTATAATCGAACATAGTACGACCTCTTCCTAATCATTTCTAAGGACTATACCATGTGATCATTCTGCAGGATTTACTCTTATGGCCATTTCTTTCTACTGAATCAACAACTAATTAGTCCTTTTTTTTTTTAATTAGCATCATGATGCATTTGGTTAAAAATTCTAACTTTCTTATAAGGTACACAAGAACACATTTTATAAACAACAACAACAACAACGACAACAACAACAAACAGGTTTATAACAAATTGAGAATGCTGGTTCGTAGTTCTGTATGTGGCCTTAATAGAAATAGAAAGTGTCACTGAAAATACAAAGGTAAAGAAAGGGCAGAAAAGAAGGAAAGGAAGGGCGAAAGACGGGTGAATCTCTCAGCAAAACCGCCAAGCGCTTGCTGTCGCTCGGTCGGAACCCTGGGCTCGGCGCCAGCGCACGCCTGTATCTATGGTAACAGATGTACTTTTCAGAGGCTTTGTGCCCATTGTTTAGCTTCATAATTGCTTGGAATTTGAAGTGTTTTAGTGGAAATGCAATGATGGTGAACAAATTTGAAGAAAATATGTTTATACTTATATATTCTGTATTTATTTATTTATCTTTCTATATATATATCTATATATATAATGTGTGTAGAGAGAGAACAGATTGCATTATGGGTAGTTCCCACCTTTTTGTGTGCCAAGAACTGATCTTTTTTGCCAGACTGTATGACAATTCCCCCCCTTTTCTCTCTCTCTCTCTGTCTCCCGCTGCTCTCTCCATCTCTCCCTGTCACAGCTTGATGTCTAAAACGATTGTATCTCCGTCTCTGAAATGAAAGGCATTCCGCACCGTACAGTAGGCAGCAGGTACCATTAAAGTGGGGACTAATAGACCATAAGTGTTCTCTATTACACTCCCTCACACACACACACACACACACACACACACACACACACACACACACACACACACACACACACACACACACATCTGGACTTTGAGTTAAAACATCTTGGAAAATTAATAATAATAACTGACCTTGGTTCAGGTGGTTATCTGTAAATTTGTTAATTAAAGGTGTGGTAAAGGATTTTTTTGTTTTTTTGACGTTCTCCCCAACTTAACAATTTAACTATAAATGTTTGAAATAGTTTTGTCCATAGTTTTCTTCAAAAACACTGCGACCATACCTAGCTAAGACAGTTTAATTGTTTTGCTAATCTAATCTGAGAACGAAGCTCAACACACAACGTTCACACTGCTTAATGCATGCTTAAATAATTAGCTTTAGAAGTTATACACATTTTGTGACCATAAGCGAAGTTAGCGAAGTTAACCGTTATACTGTATTGAGCCACAGATGAGCCTTGCGTTAGAACAGCGCTATTGCTATATTTGATGAAAATAAAGACACAGAATGAAACATTCCACCATTGTGAGAGTCAGAAGTGATGAAGAAAAGGGCTTGAAAGAAAGATAAACAAAGATATTGTCCTTCTAGACATGTGATAGGTATCTCAGGTTCTATATAAAAACACAGCGGCAGTGTGGGTACAGCTAGCAGCTGGATGTTAAGCTAATTGTACACAGAGGAATCTGGTGCCGGTGTGGAACAAATGTAGAACAATCAGCTCTTTCTGCACCAAGTAAGTATTAGGTTTGGGCCATTTCTGGAAGGACTAACCTTGGATCAGGTCATTAAAGCTGCAGTAAGTGATTTTTTTTAAAGCTGTAAATGATGTATCCGTCATTGCATGCTAACCGCTATTCCAGATATAGACATTCACAAATGAAAAAAGCGAATGCTTTAATATTATAAATAAATCTCACGGCTTAAATGTGAAGCGCCGTAGCTATAATACATGATACATTAACTAGGACAGCTTTATCCTTCGCATCTCAGGACTCATTGAAATGGTAAGCCTAGCTTTTTTTTTTTAATGTAACAAAGGATCTAAATCCCTGTTGACCATTTACTGTGTCTAATAAAAATATGTTCTGTTTTTTATTTTAGTAATTACATTTTTAGCTATGCTTAGTTAGCTTACATTAACTTTTTTCACCCCAGGGAACTATCCTTTACCCTGAAACGTGTGTCCGAGCTTCGTGACTGAGAGCCTAATGAATGTGCGACCTAATTATTTATAAACCTTGCTTCAGGTCTAATTCAGTCAGTGTGAGATTTGCTTTCTCACTTCTCCACTAATTCCTCACACATTCCTCGGATTTCCACCTGCACAAAACTAAAGCGAAAGAAAGAACAATCTTGATCATTTCTTATCTTGTATACAGTAGGTGCAGAATCTTCTCCAGATTGATTGACATATTCCTACCTTTGCACAAACATCATGATCCCTAGCGCGCACACACACACACACACACACACACACACACACACACACACACACACACACACATTCACATGCAAACATTTATTGATTTTCCCTCCATTCCTCTGTCTGGTGTTTAATTAAAATCGTCCTGCCACCAGCTCTCTAACGTAATTATCACTCATGGATTTCAGAAACAGATCGAGTGTTTTCTTCGCCTCGTTGACGTGATCGTGGACGCGGATAGATCGCGCCTCACGGTTATGCCATCGATCGTTTCCCTTCGCCTGCCAATGCAATGAGCAGCTCTGTCCTCCCCCTGATTGGCTGCACATTGATCCCATTGTGTTGCATCATCCAGCCAGACATGATAGTGTTAAACAGCTGAATTTGGAACGCTCTTA
Source organism: Tachysurus fulvidraco (assembly GCF_022655615.1). NCBI lineage: Eukaryota > Metazoa > Chordata > Actinopteri > Siluriformes > Bagridae > Tachysurus > Tachysurus fulvidraco. The sequence goes on along the minus strand of NC_062528.1, from coordinate 3,291,746 downwards.
ATTTATTTATTTTTAATACAGGATCAAAAAAATTCACGTTTGGGGTCATTTGTATTTGTATTTTTTTTATTTGTTTATTATTTTCAAATATATTTTATTTCTCACAACAGCAACAACAAACTTTTTTTGGCTTCTGACTACTTATTTATTATCAATAATTTTTTTTTATTATTTACCTAATTTATTTATTTAATTAAATATTTATTTGCATAAATATTTAGTTAGTTAAGCAAAATGATACTGGATATGTTTGTTTAAAGCATAAAAACAACAACAACAACAACAACAAAATAATATAACATAATTATATGTTATATTATATAAATAATATAATTAATATAATTAATTAATTATAATTAATATAACTAGAAAATGGATGGATGGATGGATAACTAATATAAATATAAATAATATAATAATAATAATAAGAAGAAGAAGAATTTATAATATATTATATATTATAATTTTATAATATAATTAAATTATATAATATAATGCAATATAAATATAAAAAATAACAATAATATTTATTATTACTATTATTATTATTATTATTATTATTATTATTATGCATGTGTTATTTCAATATTTCTTTATTTAATCAGAAGTTGATTAATATCAATAATAAAATATGAGAATATTCATTTAAATGCATTTAATATATACACAAAATGATTCATATTAAAGATTATTAAAGATTATAAAGATTTAGTTATATATTTTCTTAACTAAATATATGTGTATATAATTGTAACAGGTCGCCCTCATACTGTCCGTCTCTCTCTCTCTTCCTCTCTCTCATTCACTCTTTCTCTATCTCATTCTCTCTCTCTCTCTCTCTCTATCTATCTATCTATCTCTCTCTCTTTCGCTCCTTCTCTCTCATTCACTCTCTTTCTTTCTCTCTCTCTCTCTATCTCTCTTTCTGTCTCTCTCTCTCTCTCTCTCTCTCTCTCTCTCTCTGTCTATCTATCTATTGTGTGTTTGTGCTTTAACTGCGTGACTGAATGTCAGTTACACTGCAGTGTAATAAAGTATCCTGCATCACGTCTGTTTTTAAAATTAGATTAGAAGGGTGCAGTCTAAACTTTAGAAAAGAAAAAGAAAAGTTTATTTCCTTCCTTTGCATTCTCTATCTTTTTTTTTTAACCAGAAGCATTTTTGGTTTTCAAAAAAAGAAATAAATAAACTACAATAAAAATGCCAGGTATTTTCTCCCAGCGGAGCAGCCTTGAGCTACAACACAAGCACAAAACATTCTGATGGAGATTTAGAAGTGATAAATATTCATGAACCTCTAATCTTATTCCTCTGCACAGTGTACAGCTTTTTCCCCTTCCACAGACGTGGGATTCAATTATTTTCAAAGATCAACAGCGAGTCTACGTCAACATCTGTGTCCTTCATGTATTTAAAAAAGGAGCTCTGTAGTAACACAAAATCCTTTCTAGACAAATCTAAGTAACAAAACGAAAATGTGTTTACTGCTCAATGTGATAGCACGTAAATACACTGTGGTCTAAATGCTGAATTCTGATTGGTCACAATCAAAGTGTCGTTATTGTTGTTACGTTATTGTTTCTATAGCAACAGCTATATGCGTTCACAGGACGCCGCACATAACCTCAAACTATTAAACCATTTTGGTAAAGAAAAGTAAAAAAACGTAGAATTGGTCACGCTTTTTTTTTTTTTTTTTTTTTTTTAGTTTATTAGATGTTTATGGAAGGAATGTCCAGTGTTAGTGCTTTGTAACCGCCATGATACTGGGACAGTGTTCAGGACAGGGGAAATTATGCAATTTCCATATTATAAAAACAGGATCTAACTGGAAAAGTCCATGCATTATTATAGTGTTTTCTATCTTGTTTTATCATTAGCATGACTTACTTTTCTCGTGATCTGAACATAAGCTGAATTTTTTTTTGTTCTTTTTGTAATTTTTTTGTGTGTGTGTGTGTGTGGGGGGGGTAATTAAAATTACTATATTATTAATAACATTACTGAGTATATGCGAATTGCCATCATAAAAAAAAAAACTGATGCAGCAGACATTGTGAAAATTAATATTTGTCTACGGCTGTATACTGTAATTGTTTTGTTTTTATTTTGCTACGTATTCATTTATTTTTTGCTGTGGTGTAAAGGCTTGTAGACCCTCACAGTAGGTTCACTATATCATAGTCGATGACAAAGATGCAGACATCACAGCCTCTTTCTTAGATGTAGGACACTTATGTGGAAGTTGCCAATTACTGCCTCTAAAACGAGAGATCGCGAGAAAATTAAGTCGTCATCATGACAAAAATAACTTTTGTTATGTCCAGATAACGAGAAATCAATGAAGAATAAAATGTAAGAATGCAATGGCCCCTTAAGGCTTCCCTAAATATTCATGCTTCATTGTATCACATCACTCTAACGTGGATTATTTCGGATTGACGTGCGTTACTCCTTACATAACACGTTGTCGCGAATTGCTTCCATTTTACACCACAAGCATAAAGCTAACAGAGAACTAACCCCCTCATGCCTATTGTAGGTTTAAATCTCGGTTATTTCCACACAAATGAATTTAAGACAGACAGCACAAGCTGAGGAACATTAGGAGATTACTAAAAGCAGCATATGGCACACTCGTGTACATGTACACATCGCAATCTGTGACGATCCGTCATCACGAAGCTCTCCAGCAGGAAGCCGATGGATTTAATCTGCGTTCGTCTTTTTAACCTCCATAACCTTCTCATTCTCAATTTTCTCTCTCGCCATTCAGGTTTCAACTGAATTCTGATTAGCTCCACCCTCGTCTCCGCCCCGTCCTGTCATTGGTGAATGTCCAAATTGTCGTTTGTTTGTTGTTGTTTGTTTGTTTGTTACTATTTTCACCTAAGTCAGTACATAAATATAAAAAAAATGCAATTTTTAAAATACAAAATATGTAAATAAAATTATTTAATATAATATGTAAAGACAGTATTATTGAATAAGAAATAGTATAAAAAATGGAAATTGATAAGGGACATTATATGAATAAAATAAAAATAACGAAATAAAGGAAGTTTAACAATACAATACAAAAATACAGTAAATAAGAGCAAGTGTCTTATCAAAAAGTGATAATTGAATAAAATGAAATTAAAAATTTAATAAAAATAATACAATAAAAAAACTGTAATTAACAAATATAAAGGCTGTTCATTTAAATAAAAAAGAAAACAGATAAAATAATATATATATATTACATTACAAAAACCATAATATAAAAAAGTAGCAAAAATAATATAAATTTAATTAAACATTGGTAGCAATTTGCCAAACAAAAATAAATAACAGTGATGTATTTTGTTAAATCTTCACAGTGGCATCAGGGTTAAACAGCTCCTGTTTAAATGAGCATAAAAAAGTGGACAAGCTTTATTCAGTGACTCGTTTATACAGCACTCTGGGGAATGTAATTGTGTTTAATTATTATTTGGCTGAGCCGAGCGTGTTTGTGTGTTTAAATACCAGCGGACACGTACTCATAGGCGTGACGTGTACAATTAGCCAAATCATCACTGCTAATTACTGTTATTTACTGAGGGTTTGTACTGTGCTCAAAGGCATGTTCGCAGAATCACACACACACACACACACACACACACACACACACCTCCTGAGATTTCTTTTCATAAATACAGATACCCACACACATTAATAAGGGGCATGGACTGAAGTATTTCTTCTCGTCGGTTAGACAAAATATTGCGGTATTTAAGGTAAAGAATATCGCTCCATTCATTCAGTAGGAGTTCGCCTAGGTAGTCAGCATTTCTGGGCAGCTTTTGTGGTTTCTCCTGAGATCTGTCCCATTTGGATGAGAGCCTAAAGATGGCCTTCTTCTAACATTGCTAATTTCAGACGGGTTTGAAAGGAAGACCCACATATGAGTGAATTCCCAGAATTCTGTTTCCCACTTCGGTGTTCTTCGATAGAGAACAAGATGTTAGCATGATGGTATGATTGATATTCATCCTTCACTGGATCAACTGTGTTTAACAAATGGACGAGGCTTTCAAATATCTAGTCATGTTTAATCCCTGAAAGATTCAGTTATTTGGAACGAGTCACTAAGGTAAATGAATCTGAATCACTCAGTGAGTCCTTTTGTTGAGTTGTTGATGATGGGCTTTATGACCTGCAAACTAAAACGTGGAAGAATTTACGCAGGATTGCGTCATAATGTGACTCAACAGTGACTTGAGTATGGTGTAAATGTTCAATTGTACGTGTGCTAAAGCTGATTCGTGCTCCGTGAGTCAGTAAAAGTTTTTACTCATGAACAGGATTTGCTCTGTATAAATCAGTGTCTGAAAAAGCAATCCAGTAAAATGCATATTTTTTGTCATTATTGAAAAACAGACTTATTTGATCGTTTTGGTCCAAACTCTCACTTATTTTGCGAATCAGTGTTTGAATCAACAAATATTTTCACTCCTCTCTCATTCATTGTTTGATTCAGTGTTTGATTCAGTGAATCATTCAAAAGGTGATTCTCTCTCATCTGATTCTTTTCTGTCTTAATTAAGCTGATCAGTGTCTGAATCTACTGATTTAGGGAACAAATTGGTAAACAATTCTGAATCATTTCTGAACTGATTCAACATCGTGTCATTCAATACTATAAAAAAGATTTATAAGATGAATTGGAGAATAAAGTTTTCTTTTGCTTACTTTTTTTTTTTTTTTGATGATTTGAGTTGACTAAAGCTGACTATGTGATTTCTTTCTATCTCTCTCTTTTATTATTTCTCTCTCAGCTTTTCTGGCTGGTTCCCACTCTGAATCAGCAGAGTATTTTAGGCCGGTGTAATCCTGGCCATCTGCTCCAATCTCCCCTACTGCACTTCCCACGCTCACTCCACCTTCCCAGCATGCATCACTAAGCCAAGCCGGTGTCAAATCATGCTTGGGCTGCCCGCTTTTGACCACTGGCCTCTTCCAAAAAATGTTTTATTTCTTTATTTTCAACATAACTTAATATGCAACCAATTCAAATTGTGGCTTAGCTAGCTAGCTGTATTTAACTTTTTGATTGAACAAGTCAAAATTGAACTAAAACGTCTTCTTTATTTTTACCATTCGGAGTAAAGAGTGCTGCATATATGGTGGAAATTTTTCTAGCATACAGTACACTAGCTGCTTTTTGTTGTTGTTGTTGTTGTTGTTGTTGTTGTTGTGTAGATGTACTTCAATCATGAGCCATTTAGAATGTGTAAATTAATACATTCTAAATGTGCGTATTCTTGCAGACTGACAGCGGCTAGAGGTCAAATATACAGTGACAAATTTTTTTTATATATTTATAGTATTGTTTATAAGAAATGCATTTATTTTTATGGACGAAGATGACATTAAGTTTATTTCACAATAATAGTACAAAAAACATATATAATGTACCTCAGCTTGCAGAAAAAAAACACAATTTCACTAGACTTAATTTATCCTGAAATAAAATATCTTTCTTAAGTTTAATTTTATTAATAAAATAATTCTGAAGATTCTTCCTTCACAGCTTTGGTGCTAAAGTTTAACATTTGGCTTACATTTATTTATTTATTTATTTATTTATTTATTTATTTATTTATTTATTTATTTATTTTTAATGAAAACAAATCTAGTAAATTTGATTACTTTGTAGAAAATCAAGGCAAGAATTAAATAAAAATTAAAATAAAACAACAACAACATGTCTTGAAACCAAAGCAAAAACCAGTAACAACTGGTTCCCTTACTGGTAAAAAAATAATTCCTGTTTTCCCACTCAATCAAGCTCCCTAGTCTGATTGTAAGGGCATTGTTCAGGGAGTCGACTATTTTAAGGTCTGTTTTGCTTAATCATAGCATCCTTCCAGTGCACTGGAACAGTTGCTCCCTAAAACATCCCACAATGCATTACAAAAAACAGAGAGCATCCATGCTTGATATGTTCCCTTACTGGTAATAACGTCAGGTTTTATGGAGAATTTAAGCTTTTATGGAGAATTTAAAAAAAAAACAGCAGACAAACTAGGTTGTTACGGCTGTTGTAGCTCTCAAATGATATCTCACATTAGCGATTTTAATGTTATTGGTATAATCTTTATTTTGAAATGAATTAGCAGAACCACAGAGCTCTAAATGTATAAGAGGGCACTTTTAGAGGCCTGGAGGTTAACTATCAATGGGGAACATGACAGTGAAGAACTAACGTTTTTGAATTTAAATTTAGCAAATAATAACGCTGTGGTTTCCCTTTTTAATTATGTTTCGAATTCATTCCGAGGGAATGAAAGCATGATTATAGAGACGATTATGTCCATCAGCTAGAAGAGTACAATAGTAATCGTGTCATTATCAGGTGATAGTTTAAGACAACTGGGACAATTAGGACAGAGAGTGTATTGTGGATTTGGGTTTTCAGTACAGACTCGGTATAATAGGCTGGTTTGTGTGCTACATGACTCGATCCTGAAGCGAGTCGAACACAAAAGAGTCGAGTAAGACGAGTGTCCGAGACGGACAGAAGAGAATGGAGAGAATTGGGGACAACAGAGAGAGAGAGAGACAGAGAGAGAACCATCCAGTCCTGTAGTTATATATACGTAATCCTGAACTTTATACTTCTCTTACTTCTGACTACAGCAGCATGGATAATACCAAATATTAATGAATTTTTCACATTTATTTCAAAGTAAGTGTTTAAAATATATCTGACAAACAGGAATACCCCAAAAGACAAGATTTTTGTGAACATAATTTTATATGAAATAAAAGAGTTAAAATGAAATCAGAACAGGGGGATCAGATTGCCGTGCTGAAGCTTGTAAAGAAAAGTGGACAAAAAGGTTTGGAGAGGCTGCTATTGAATTGAAAACTAAATGAAAACTTAAATTATTCACTTATTACTTTTAATTATATCATTTAATACTATATTTAGATTATTTTCAAATTGTATTTTTGGTATAATTTGAAATTTTAAAATCTATGCTTCTTTTATGCACTTTTTATTTCTAGATTTGTATCGTATTAGAATTTTATTAATTTTATTATGTTATATTTTACTGTGTTTTGTTTAGATTTTTTTTTGTAAGTCTCCACAATTTGATGAACTTTTGTTTCACATAAAATTTAAAAAAAAGTTAATCCAATTCAGAAAATAGTAAAAAGGTGAGGCTTAAAAACAAACAGTTTAATAAACAGACCGAAGAACTAAACTTTAAATCAGTAAAAAACAAACAAAGCCAAACAAAACTTTCTAATGTAATACCTGATGAGGGTTTTGCTCACACATCCGTGGATTTATTAAAAAAATAAATCCCTTATTTATTATTAAACATGAAATAAGATTTATTATAGGTATCAAGAGAAATGCTAGCATCGGACAAATTTAGCTGTTCTCACCTGGTACCCACACACACACATGCGCGCAGATATATGCTAAGACATGCTGACAAACATGTATGCGTGTGCTCATACCCTCTAATCAAAAACCCGCCCAGAAACACGTGAACATGAATGGTAATGTCCTCTCTGTCGCTATCGCTCACTTTCTATTCCAGTCACACTCACGCTCGTATACACACTTCACCAGGCTTGGTGTGATGCTGACTAATTTAGCTCTTTTATGCTACAGAGGTAACAGGATCTGTAAACACTGTGGCATCTCTCTCTCTCTCTTTGGATTTCTTAAGTGTTTAACTCCTCTGATGCCCTTTATTAAGCAGCAGGGTCTTTCCCTAAAAGGTTCAACTCTTTAGCAAGAATAGCTTTTAGCTAACGATGAGAACATTTCATTTTAAAGGTCACATGTTGCTTCATACACACATGCATAGATAATTGTACTGTGGGTGTGGTTTTGAGTCGGTCTACCAGCATTGGTGTCATTTGTTTTAAAAAAGATCAATTTATGAATGATTACGTTTTAAATTAAATAATTAATTTACAGATCACAGAAACAAGAAACGATTTTAACTCGAAACATTTACAAATGTCAAAATCTAAAAGGTTTCAGTTCATTAGTAAGAAATACTTATAAAAATATATGCACAGATGGATATTTAACATGAGTTGAATGAGAATAGCATCTCACGGGTGAAGTTTTTGCTCAGGGAACAAAAGATTAAAAAGATCAAACAGATAGTAATCTATATGAAATGTTAATAAAAATGATAGTTATCCAGTAAAATGCTCATCATGAAATTTCAAAGACAGCAGCAATATTTCGAATTAGATGAATAAGTAAACCTCAAGGGTGAACCCTAGGCCCAGTCGAAACATCTAAAAAATCCCCCTCCAAAAAAAAGTCTATCATATTCTCACATGCAGAGCAATATTTAAGTGAAATAATCATGCATTCAATATTTAGATAAATGAGTAAACCTCAAGGGTGAGCTCTAGGCCCGGTCAAGATTAGAATAAGGAACCAGTGTAACTGATGTATCATTAAAAACTGGATAATAGATATATAGATTGTTCTATATATCTATTATTCTGCCTCACTCCAGACCAAAAGAGTTTTTTTATGCACCCAGTGGCTCTGCTAATTATATAGTGTTTTGTTTGTAATGATGTTTTTGGTAAAGAATTTCTGAATTATTCATATAAATCCTGTGATCTAAACACTGTAATAAAAGCACATCTGCACATCCTGCTTTTGAAAAAGAAATCAAAATGCGGGTTGATACAATCCGATCAGCTATAACATGAAAACCACCTGCTTAATATTGTGTTGCTACTCATTGTGGCACCAAAACTTTGATCCATCAAGGCATGAAGTTGTACTGTGGTACCTGTTACCAGGAGGTTATCAGCAGATCCTTTAAGTACTGAAAGTAAGAAGTCGGAGTCTCCATGGGATCTGACCTGCCCGTCCAACCCATCCCGCAGATGCTTGATCAGATAGAGATCTGGAAATTTTTAGAGGTCAAGTCAACACCCTGAACTCCATCATGTACAATTTGGCATGTCTTGGAATCTCTGTTTTAGAGATGAACAAAAAAAACATAAACAAAACATGCTAATGGATTTTAAAAAAAAATCTCCTAATGACACCACTTTAAATAATGTTTCATTATAATAACAATCACGCTGAAGTAAAGACAGTGCAGCAAAATTCTTCTTTATGATTAGTGGCGCTTTATGGTATAATCTAACATAGAGAACATCTGTTATCACACAGGCTTTTAGAGAATGTAGCTGAGATTTTAAAATGCACCATAATCGCAAAGTCTGCACTGGCTAGTTAAGTAAGCTAGCTAGTTAAGATTGGGCAGCTTGGGAAATTAGTTGTACTGTATTTTGTTTGTTTGTAAATAAATTGTAACTGACAAGTATTTCCAGAGCAACTCAAAGAGAAGGATTTGCTCAGCACTTCAACTCAACATAACGTCAAGCCACTTCATTTGAGGCTAAAGCCTGTCGGCCATGTTTTATTTACTCCTAATGCATTATTGACAGCATATTTCAGGATAGAGCTGATATCTGTGTCGGGAAGTTATTACAATCTCTCTACTTCACTCGTTCTCGCTTATCCCTTTGAAATGCAGAGTAGAACATTGGTGCGAGCATAGTTTCCTGGCTGAAGTGTAAAAGCTGTCTTCAAAAGCTGGAGGTCAAACATCAAGCACCAGAAGAAACGCTTTGACTCCCTGCTACTGTATGTGTCTAGAACTACATATCCCTGACTTTCCCTTTACCCTCTTGTGTATTTTTTTTTCCTTGCTTTGCTATCACCATGGTGCTGCGAAACAGAGGAATAAAGCAGAATTGAGGAAATGCGGTGTTGTTCATTTCCTTCACTTCGCCGTTCTTCTGTCTTCTCTGAATCCCCTAGTGAGTAAACTGATGGACTGACAAGACTGAAAGGAGAAATGCAGCGACCTAGATTGAACCTTCATGCAATTTTACTTCCAACTAACATTAGAGGAAAAACAGAGAGAGAGAGAGAGAGAGAGACAGAGAGAGAGAGAGAGAGAGAGAGAGAGAGGTTAATTCAGGAATTTAATTCTTTCCCTGGCACTAAGGCATTAGCAATCACCTCAGGCTAAGCTAACACAAATTAACCTGACTGGAAATGAATGACGTTTTTTTTCCCCTTCGCCACCATTCCTTTTTTTTCTGGACAGAACTACAGCTGTGATAAAACAACAAACATTCAGTCATTAGTGAGCTAGTGTAATGAACTATTGATGAGATCGGTGAAGTAAATGTTCACTCTGTTTAGTTAATGTAATCGTGCTCGGGAAAAAAAATGCAATCACAATCAACAATCTAACTTGCTCAACTTATTATTTTTTTTAATTCAAGCATCCAAGTGTCTCATTTGCAGCTGGAAACAGAACTAAGAAAAAACAAGAACAGCAGATTAACAGCTCTGTAGCGTTAGCTTGATGCTAGCAAACATAAATGCAGATGACACAAAATGTTTTCTCTGACAAAACAACCAAATAAATTAATTAATTCATGAGGAATCTTCAAGCTGACCTCATATCAAAGTTTAATCAATTGCTGAGTTACAAAAGGAATAAAATACTTTTATCCTGATGTAATATTGATATAATCAACAAGAAGACTGCTCTCATGAAGCCGAGTTATTCACTGAAGTTGATTTATTTTCTAAAACTACGTGTTCTGAGGTGGTTTTATTCCTCTTATACCACTTAAGTGTGAATTCTGGATGCTGATTGGTCAGAAGGTATTGATTGACAGCTATAAATGTGTATTTAATCAATGACACATTATAATTGTTAGTGATTGCTGTGGTCTATGAGGAATCCTGGCATAGAAAATGGATTATTATTATTATAAAAATATTCTATTTAAAAATATAAAACATAATTATATCATGTGTATAACAGCACATTCCATCATGTGCTATTTCATTTATATGGCATTACACTTCAGATGGTATGAATAAAGAGAAAGGATGAAGACATATAAAAAATTATGCCATTTCCAATTTGCATATCATGAATATTCATGAATCCTTCCATTCTTTACGAATGTAAAGGTATAAAGATCTTCCTGTACTTTCTAGCCAGTTCCCAGAGTTTAGTACAAAACAGAGACATTCATGGGTATTATAATACACAAGTAAGAACTACGCAACATTTTGTGGACACTGTATATTAATGTTCATATTTTATAATTATGTTGATCAGGCATTTTATGAATTTGCATAATTTTCATAAAAATGTGAGTCACTGTACAGTTTCTTCTTCCATATATTTGTGTGTGTGAGTGAGTGAATGAGTGAGTGAGTGAGTGAGTGAGTGTGTGTGTCTTAAATTTCTGGCTCAGTAATAGATTCAGTATCAGATGCACCATAATTCTCTTCATCATTAAGCGATCCTGTTCCAAACGCAGTGACTAGCAGCAAGCGGATTTTCATTTATTGATATGCAGAGCCGAAAGCAGGCCGTGGCTTTGAAATATCGCTTTGCATGCCTACTCTGTTGATGTGAAGCCTCGTGGGAGAACATCAGAGACCTGAGCCAAAGAGTACCACATGGATAACCAAAGAGCCACACACACACACACACACACACACACACACACACACACACACACACACACACACACACACACACAGTGGGAGTTACTGGATAAGATGCTTTGTTTATTTATGTAGGATATCTAGCGCCAAAGCCACAGAATGATTTCAAATATCTACCCTTACAACTTAGATATATATGGTTGGACAGTATCGTAGAGAAAAAAATGTCCAGACACTTGTTTCTGCTTTATAGAGTCAGGCTGAAAGGATTCTGTGTTAAGCCTGGCATTCTTTTTAATGGGTTTCATCATGGGTCAGGACACATGATGGTCAGACTTGCTGCTTCTACAGAAAGGCCTCTGTTATCAACTCGTATGCCTTGATTGTGCTTTATCCTAAAAGGATTTGGAACATAAAATATTCACCAAGCTTTTTAATGGAGGTCTAATTTGGTTTAATGAAGGTCTAAGGTGGAGGACATGCAAAATGATTACTATTATAGATGTCTCAGGTTCTCCTAATAGGAGCTCTAATGGTTTGGCATTTTTTTGTTTATATTCATGGGAAGCTACATCTACAGGAGAATTGTTGGTGTCCGGTGTTTGGGGACCAATTGAGACCAAACTTTCCCAATTACGCTTTCAATAACATGGAGTCATTAACCATAAAATCATTCTTTATCTAATTTTTGAGATGGATCATGAACCCTATTATCTTCACATGACGTCCATCTGGTCAAGTGTTTTGGTGTGTCTAGTGTTCAGTTCAAACCGCATAAATATGGGTGAGACAATTGTCCCTAATAACTGTAATGAATGTTCACACCGGTTTCAACCCAAATCTGACCTGTTTGTAGCTCAAATCCATTTAAGGTCCATTGATGGGAGGAAAGAGTTGGTGCCCAGTAAGCTCAAGGATGTACAGTAGAATAGTGTTAATGCTTATGTTCTCTTGGTTTTGAGAGTCACGTACTGTAGGAGGTTCGGTTCTCAAGATGGAACATTCAACCAATAGGTCACATGAGATTGTTTATAGATGATGCAGCTTGTATCATTGTGGTACATCTCCAGGAAATGATAGAATTTGTGTTGAATGGGATAGTACTGTAGACACAGAAGTGTATTCTACTCTCAGTTTCCATGCAGTACAGGTCCATGGATCAAATGGTACCGGGCCGCCCAAGGAACATTAAATTATTTCCATTTCATTTACTGTGGTGTATTTCTTTCGGGTTTGTGCGACTTTTCATGGACCACAGGTTAACCGGGAGCTGAGAGACGTAGCCTAAAGCCTCACCATGCGCAAAATAATGCTAGGTGTACATGAGAGACGTAGCCTAAAGCCGCACCATGCGCAAAATAATGCTAGGTGTACATGAGAGACGTAACCTAAAGCCACACCATGTGCAAAATAGTGCTTGATCTACATGTTTAGCAAAATTAGCAAATTAGCTACACATTAGCAAAAATTAGCACAAAACAGACGACATTAGAAGGTTTCCTTGGGAAAAAGAAAAGGCCCAGTGAAGAGACAGAAGAGCCTTCAACATCAAAGAAACATAAAACTTTTAACAGATAATACCATGAGTGCTACTTAAAATATGGATTTATCGGGACAGGAGATTCCCACACACCAACGTCGCTCTGCATAGCTCTCCAAATCAGCTCTCAAAACTGCTTCGCCACTTGAACGCCAAACACCCGGGTTTAAAAGACAAGCCCCCTGGAGTATTTTGAAAGAAAAAAACGGGAACACGAAGGACAGAAGAAATTTATGAGGGCCAACACATCAATAAAGGAGAATGCACTGAGAGAATCATATTTGGTGGCTAACCGTATTGCTAAGGCTAAAAAGCCATTCACTATCGGTGAAGAATTGATCTTGCCCTCAACTAAAGACATTTGAACTTCTAGGAGAGGCTGCTGTGGAAAAGATAGCACATGTGCCTTTGTTAGCTAGCACTGTGACTAGGCGCATTGAGGAAATAGCCGAAGACACAATTGTTGGAGAGGATTAATACATCACCGTGGTATGCAGTCCAGGTTGACGAATCTACAGATATCGACAACGAGGCAATACTACTTGTTTATGTGCGATATCTATATCAGGAGGATGTGCATGAGGATTTGTTATGTGCACTATCTTTGCCAACCAACACCACAGGAGCAGAACTGTTCAAGTCACTGGATGGTTATATATCAGGACAACTAATATGGTCCTTTTGTGTTGGCATATGCACAGACGGAACTGCTGCCATGACCGGACGACTGTCAGGTTTAACTGCTCGGATTAAGGAGGTTGTACCTGAGAGTGAATCTACGCATTGTATCATTCACAGGGAAATGCTGGCAAGCCAAAAATGTCACCGGAATTTAACAGCGTATCGATTGCTGTCGTTAAAGTTATTAACCACATCAAAGCACCCGCCCTTAACTCACGCCTGTTTGAGCAGTTTTGTGAGGAGATGCACGCAGAGCACAGATGCCTTCTCTTATACACAGAAATAAGATGGTTATCCAGAGGAAAATCGCTAACCAGAGTAATCGAATTACGAGAGCCATTGCAAAGATTTCTCTCAGAAAAGAAGTCACCGCTGGCAGCACATTTCAGTGACAAGGTGTGGGTCGCAAAACTGGCTTACCTGTGTGACATATTCAGTCTGCTCAATGAACTCAATCTGTCCCTTCAGGGGAAAATGACAACTGTTTTCAAGTTGGCAGACAAAGTAGCTGCATTTAAAGCCAAACTGGAGTTGTGGGGACGGTACGTGAACAGAGGCATTTTGGACATGTTTCAGACATTAGCGGGGATTTAAGGTGAGACTGAGCCTGAGCATTCACTCACCCAGTTGGTGCACGATCACCTGTCTTTGCTTTTAAAAGAGTTCGAAAAGAGACTTCGCTACTTCCCAACCACAAAAGACCCACGAACTGGTAAGGAATGGATCCGCGACCCATTTGTCAACAAACCAGGCGAATCTAGCATGTCTGTGCAAGAAGAGCAACTCTTGGAGATTGCAAATGACGGCGGACTTAAAACTACGTTCGAGACTACAACTCTGCCGGTGTTCTGGATTAAAGTCATGGCGGAATACCCCGAGATCGCCACCACAGCACTGAGATCCCTATTGCCATTTCCGACATCTTACCTGTGTGAAGCCGGGTTTTCTGCAATGACGGCAACCAAAACAAAACACAACAAAAAATAAACTGGACATAAGCAAAACACTTCAGGTGTCAGTGTCTCCAATTACCCCAAGATGGAACCGTCTCGTAGCAGAGAAACTCAGGGTTCTCATTGAAATAGTGTTCTGTTTAGTTAAAATGTAAATAAATCACTTTATATTCATTTTTGGTGTAACTGTATTTTATTTTGAAAGCATTTTTATATACAATGAAATTAAAATATAATCTAAAATATAAACAATCAACTCCAACACACGTAACACCAACACCCCCACCGCCCCACTCCACCGCCCCGCCGGCCCGCGGTAAAATTATCACGCGTTGACCGGTTCACGGTGATAAAAAGGTTGGGGACCACTGCGATAGAGGATGTAGAAAATTGTGTAACTTTAGCTTCCATAGCTTAGAGGGTAAAATGGGAAATGTCAGTGATGAAGAGTGGTTACCTGTCCTACTAATGAAGGACCAGTTTACTTTCAACTTAAATCTGACCTGAGGAGGTTCTGTGGTTCAGACACGGTGCTCAGATTTTTGAGGTGTTTAATAGGATAAATTTGTAGGCACATTTAATCCAGTCCAAGTTGGATTAGTTCCAGCTAGGGAAGATTTTAATTGTTTTCACAGAGCCAGTTTAAATTACTTTAGGGTTTGTTTTTTCACCAGCATTAGAAAACAAGGTGCGCATGCCATCGAAACGAAATGAACAGAAATCGTATTTCTTCCTGTTTTCAGTCACTTTCTTCTTAGCAAGTAATTGGTCTAATTGACCGAAAACAAAAATATATTTTTTATTTTCATAAAATAAATATAAATTACATTTTAATTACTAAATATTACACAAAGAAAAAGATAGACAGTTATATAATTGTTGCTAGATATATATATAAATATATATAAAACCTCACGCATATAAAATACTAGCGGCAAGCATTTAGAATTATTTGCTTCCCCTCTTGCTAGCTACCCCTCCTGATTAAACTGATTAGCATTTTTAAGTAAATTTCCCCATTAACTGCCTTGCAACGTAACGTGAAGAACCAATTTTGTGCCAGTCTCCTGTAGAGCTTCAGTCATTCATCATTCAGCTGTCAGAGTTAGCATCAAGGTGACACACTCATGCTGCATCAGGACTTAAACACATGGGCCTTTGCATTATTTGAATACACACCAGATGTCTGTGTTATATATACAGTTACAAAGAGGAGACGTAGCCCAGTAGAGTTTGTAGCCTAGGAGTTTAATTTGATCTGGAAGGAAATCACTGTGTTCATTGCGAGTACCTCTGATTAGCGGTGGAGCTAATCAAATCTCATTAGCCTGGAGCTCACTCACTAAAAGAGTTGTATAAAACAGGTTTAAGTAGCACCATTGACTTTTCCACCCAGGGTCTTTATAGGTGAAATCAAGCAAAAAGTAATTTCGCACCTTGGGTGCACCTGCTAATTTCATGCAACGCTTCTGATGCTAGCTCACACACACAAACACACATATATGCACACACATTCCCAGGTTTTCACACTTATTTTCCTCTTATACATACACATCATAGCGAGCTCTCATTACCCACGGATCACAAGGGACAACTTTCCAAGAAGGACCAGAAAAAAAATTGTCTCACACACACTCAAATAATACACTACACACTTTACAACTACCATGTTAAGTATAAAGTACCAGATTTTTATTTTACCTCTTTACTTTTATTCACTTATTTGCCATCTGAAACCAAACAGTTTTGCAGGGCACCAAATTGACACTTACTGTAGCTAACACTACCACAACAAACTATAAAAAAAACCTTGGTTTTATTGTTATTAGCATACAGATATTGTAGTTGAGCCATACACCTTATTTCCACTTTTAACAGCAAATTATTTAATACCCCACATACTAATTTATTTGATTAAAGTAATAAATAAGAAATATAATTGCTAAGCTATTTACTATATTTTTAGCTTTTCTAACAGTTGTTAGCACAATAACAACTCTTGTAATGCTAAGTAGCATGTTAACAGCAAGCTAAACCAGCATAGCTAACTTGAACAAGCATTCATAACATAATAATGGCAAGTGATAATTGCTAGGTTGTTGCTTAGCGTCCTAGTTCCATGTTACTTATACTTTTATTTAACTTTTAAATGATATCCAACAGCCTACTATTATAACGCTAGCCAACAGAAAGCTTATTAGCTATTAGCTTGCATTCAGGTTGCTAACTTATTAATTATGTTTATTTTTATTTGTTCATATACTGTAGCTTTCATGTTAAATTAGTATCACTGTTTCTGGCTATGGCTAACAGAGGTCTCACACACACACACACACACACACACAGTCTAATCATCACTGCTGAATGATAGTGTGTGTTAACGTTGTAGGGCAGGGTTAAACGTATGAGAGAGGGAACTAGGCTGAGAATAGAAATGAAGATGGAGGAAGAATGGATAAAGGTGGAGGAGATGTGCGAGTGTGTCGTTGTGTGGTGATTTTATAATGTGTACTAGTGCATTATGGGTAGGGCAGTGTCTCCTCAGCCGTCCCATCGGGGACAACACTCTATCATCTCTCTCTCTCTCTCTCTCTCTCTCTCTCTCTCTCTCTCTCTCTCTCTCTCTCGCTCTCTCTCTTTTAGCCTGAAGCACAAAAGGCCTTTCTCATGCCTCGTTTGAGGTGTGATTTAATGTAAGTGATAAATTTATCTCTTTTAGCAAGATGACATTTTATTCTGACAAAGAAAAGAACGAGTGAGGGATAACAGAAATGTAAGGATAAAGATTTGGCAAAGGTAATTGTTGTGTTTTAATAGTTATTACAGAAAAAAAAGCTGCAAGCTAGTACATGCTGGAACACCATCAATTAGATAATATATAGACGTAAAAACTATGCAACGAGTGAGCCATAGCTAGCCAGATAGTATAAATTTGAACTAGCTAGTGAAATCACAACCAATGGTACAGCTTTAGCAAGCTAACAAGTTATTCCCTTCAACATAGCTGTTCAGACCAAAACCAGGAACAAAAACTAGCAGCTAGCTCTTTTAGCATTATCATTAATGGCATGAGTATGACTCCATTTGTAGTGTGTGTGTGTGTGTGTGTGTGTGCGTGAGAGCGGGTTTGCAAGAAGCGGCAGAGAAAATCTGTTCTTTCTTCCTGTCTCCATTTCACAGTCGAGTGACAGGTGTAAGAACCGAGTCGTGACAGGACTGCAGAGAGATCAAAAAGGTCATGTGACTGATCACGTGACCCCCTTCCTCATTTCCCTTTCCATAACATGTTTAATGTCCTGATAGTTTGTGTGTGTCTGTGTGTGTGTGTGTGTGTGTGTAGTCCAGTTCCACTTTTGTATGCACTTCACAGAGTAAAAGTCTCACTGTTTATCTTTGTTAGCTATAATAAGCACATGCTAACATCACCACACACCTCATTAGCATGTTTAATTAAACAAGTTAACGGTTTCGACTCGAGGTTTTTTAACAGAATGCACTGTCACTTTTGCTTGTTTGCTTGCTTTAACTCACACCAACACTATTTTAGCTTGGAACAGCTGCAACATCTCAAAAGCAGGGTTGAGGGTTGCTTAATACACAAAAATGGTGGTTTAAAGAGGGTAAGGAGGGGCAGATTATGCCTTACTCCTGTAACGTGTGTGTCTGTACACTATTCCAGGCCCAGTTTTGAGTTTCATCTTCATAACGTTTGAATACCAAGGAGGACTCAACCGTCTCCAGGGCTGGCTAAATCAGATGTGTGTGTGTGTGTGTGTGTGTGTGTGTGTGTGTGTGTGTGTGTGTGTGTGTGTGTGTGTGAGGTGTATTGCAAGCGCCTGTGGTTATTTTCAGACGCTCATATTTGAGTCAGTATCTTCCAAATTTGTCACTGTACTCGAGTTAGTATGAATACAAGCCATCATATGCAGTGTTTAATAATTAGCCTGCTAGCTACTTACGTAATAATGAAGGTAAATACCAAGCAAGCAAAGTACTTAGAATTTACTAAATAAAACTCTACTCAATAATAAATAATAAACAGTTATTTTAAAATAGCTAACTAGCTGCTGGGCTAATTATAAACTCATAGTAATCAGATATCTAGCTAGCAGGCTATTAGCTTCAATTAGCAGAGACTGTAAAATACTATACTGATAGCCTTATATATGAATATATTATCTGCTAAGGATTAGCCTGATGACTAACTATCTGATAATAGTATCCAGAAAAATATAGATAATTTTATAAAATATATTATGCTGTCTAGTGATTTCGAGCTACTTAGTTAGCTCCAGCTGTGGCTACACAGAAAATTTTGGCTGATAATGTCTTTAATATTTAATATCTATTATTCTCAAATGACTAGAAACTTGATATTTATCTATCCAACAATTAGTATATATTTTATATATATTTGGGTAGGCTAATAGCTAGTTATCTAATGAATACTGTGTATTATACTGTATGATAAAGACATACAGACACTGGCATGCTAGCTAGCATGAAGGCTAATGTTCTAGCTCACCATTTACTTGTTGCTAGTTTGATTGTTTGGTGTTTACTGAGAGATGGTGGACTGAAAATAAAACACTTTTTGATAAGTGCTGCATGTTGCTAGCTTCTCTTTATAGACTGTATGTCATCTTCTCGCTAGGTCTATGTGTGTGTGGGTGTTTTCCAGACCTTGGTATAGAATTTCTTCCCCTTTGTAACGTTAGCATACCAAGGAGGACGGTGGGCTAAATTAGACGTCTCCAGACGTTGTGTGTTTGAAAGACATGTGAAGTGCAATGCTGCTATTTTCACAAGCTAACATGCTCAGGCTCTCAGTTTGTTTTTGTCCAGTTTTTTCTTTTACATTTTCCCTCATTCCCTCTATTCAATTAAATTAAATAATCAAATAAACAACAGAAAGAATAACATAGCAATAGCAGTTGGGTTTAATCATCGTTTTTCGAAATGAGTAGGAGTTTTGATATTCATGTGTCAGGTTTCCTTCAAGAGAAGGTTCTTCACACCTGTTTATCCTCGCTTTAGTCCTGAAGTTTCCCTTCTTAGAATCCAACTTGGTGTTTAGGCTAATTTTAGAAGGCTAGAGCTAGCTTTTGTGAGCTAATTAGTTAGACCAGTTTCTAGGATAACTAGCGTGAAACAAATCATTCGATTAACAAATGTATAAGAGCTCCTAAAGTAATCGTAGACTCCATGTGGTTGCCATAGTGAATTGTATTTTTCAGAGGGATGATACATCATCTCACCACAGATGAAACATCAATTGATTACGTGTCACTTTAGAGATGTTCGGCTTGTTCGTCTTGGTCTGAGCTCGAGCAAGCTCCTCGTCCAGAAGAATACTCCACACAGCTCTGCCTTCGATTGTCTAAAATTCGCATCTTGTTTTTCTCCTTAGCGAATTTGAGAGATCTGACTCATGAGCTGATGTTCATCTTCACGCCGAATATTAACGTTGAATTCTCCGTCTCACACGTGCGCCAATTAAACAAGCTGAAGTGTGACTTTTCACGGGAGGGAATGTGAAAACTCGCAAATAAAAATGACACCAAATCTAAATTCAGAGACTCTGTCGCCTTCTGATCTGCAAATGTAATAGAGACAAGGAAAACAGATTTAGGGAACAATGTGAAAGCCATGCTTATCACTCAGTACTAATGCTAAGCTAATTTTAAATAACTATATAGCTATTATTGTACATTGTACAGTATATAGCTATTATTGTATTGTTACAAACCCATGCTATATTGGACATTGATTATATGATTTATTTTTGTATTCTTACTATAAACAAACAGGTTAGCAATCAGATTTGCATAGCTAAAGTGGTGTAATGAACAAGCAAGCTAACATTCATGGCAACAGGTTGCTTTTGATGAATTAGTGCTTTAATCCATTAGTAAGCTAACGGTCAAAAAAAGCTGCATTGATAGATTAGCAAGGAAAATGTTTATTACTAAAGCAATAACTTTAATAATCAGCAAGCTAACATTCAGGTACTAAAATGTTTTCAGTTGTCATGGTAACCATTTATAAATAAAGTAGTTTGCTAAAATGACTTGTTTAGTAAAGTAACATTTATACATAATAAAGCCTAATAGTTTACACTTAAATTAGTAAAAAATAATTTACTAATTTACTAATTAATTTAATAATAGAATAGCCTGCTAGCTTTCTGTTCGATTCGATTTGTTAACAAAATAACATTGTGCTGCTAAAACTGGTTTGGAAATGCTAACTTTCCATTATGTGGTAAATCTCTTTAGAAAAGTGGTTAAAGTTGGCTTAGCTTTTAATTTTGATAAAATTGTGTGGGTTGAACAAGATAGGTGTGTGTGTGTGTTTGTGTGTGTGTGTGTGTGTGTGTGTGTGTGTGTGTGTGTGTGTGTGTGTGTGTGTGTGTGTGTGTATCTTCTATCTATCTGGTTTCATTAATATTCTGTTGCTGCAGTTGATGAAGGTTATGACCTACATGTGGTGATTTGTGTATCCCCCGGCTGTTTCTTAGCTTTTGTCTATTTGTTAGCATGGACCCCACTCAAACACACACACACACACACACACACACACACACACACACACACACACACACACACACACACACACACACAGAGAGAGAGATGCTACAGTGCATTCAGAATAGAGAGTCAGTTAATTTGATTCACTGACCAATAAGATTTGATTCTTTTCTTTCCATTTTTTTCTTAAAATTAAATAAAGTTTGCAATATTTTGCCATGTGCTTCTTTGTCCTCTTGACTTAAATAGTGCCTTAGTTTTGTATTTGATAAATTCTTACTTTTCCTTATAATCCCGAAGTTTTAATCTATGTGTAAATGAGTGTAAAAAAATGTGTTAAAAAAAAGTATTTGTTTTTGCTTTTCATTTCTGCATTGCTGTTATGGTGTATGAACTTTAATTGAAAGACCGATTTTCATTAAATAGATAAATATATACTTATATATTTTATGAATGGTGACTTTCAATAATACACTTCCCTCATGCACACAGCTGAGAGCCAAATACATGACTCAGGAGTCATGTGAAATAACAGAAAAAATGTTGAAAATGTTTCCAGGGAAGTATGTTGATTTTATTTAATTGCAAGAGTAAGTTCATTTACTACATAAATAGGTTTATAAATGGGGGAAAAAATCTAAACCTACAAGAGTTGACTCAAAGACTAATTTGTAAACAATGTCATTGTTGGAGTCATATGAGTCATGATACATGAGTCGACAAAAGGAGGGAAAAACACACAATAACTTGACACGATGACTTCTCCCTCTCATAACACACACACACACACACACACACAAGGCGTGTCATGTGAAAACGGTTTACAGTTTCAGTTGATGAGGTTTATTTTGAGCGGCTTCTGCATTTTGATGAGTCTATAATTTCATCGAGGTTGTTGAGTGAGCCTCAGATCCTGCCATATTTAAAATCATGTCAGAATTGGAAACATCAATATACGTTAACGTAGGCAATATCGTTTGTATGTGTAGGAGTAACATCATCAATCTGATCTTGAAATTATTGCACTTTTATTTTTTCATTCATCCCCTTCAGAGTAGTTTTATCTATATATGCACAATAGTTCCTAGTTGAAAATGAGACTGGAGGAGAATCAGATTATGGCCATTGATATTCGAAAGTTCCTCCATCTTGCCATAGGCGAGCCTGGCTTTATTAAATCTCAGAAAAGCAACAGAACTTTCTTTCTTGTCAAGCTAAGCAAAAATTTTCAGGGATGGGACAAAGAATGTAATGCGTCTTTACAGTATATAACTTTTTCAGATTTCTGTTCGAATGTAATGCAGATAAATTGCATCGCTCCTCCTTTTTATATTAATTACTAGATCAGACTATATTGACTATAATATTATGTATTCTTGTAATTCTTGACTCTGATTGGTCTAAAGGTCTGTCAACTAGCAAAGCTACTAGGTAGTACTATTACATATTTCTGACTAGCGCTGTGAAGGGGCATAAACTTTTTAAACCAAGTCCCTTAAAAAAATTAGTTGTGTTAAACCTATTAGGTTACCACAAATTTGCCACAAGTTTATATATTCATGTGCAAATTAGGTTTGTAGCAAACTACTGATGACCTACTGTGAACTTTATTCTGGCAAATTATTCTGTTTGCCAGAAACATTTTGCTTTTGTAATGAGAGTTTGTGTTTTATCGATGATTTATTTTATAGGCTTATCTAGTTTGTAACTACAGATCTTCGTTTCTGTAGCAACATGGACGTATATTTAACATGTGAGCTTTTCATTGATGAATTAATTTCGGCAGCAAATTTCACACCGCTGAATGATTTATTCATTTATTATTACAATATAATGGATTTGTCATTCGTGAAAATAACGTGAAATAGGATCGGAAAACAAAGTGTTTTATTTTGCACTCGCAGTCTCCAGTGTTCATTGTTGTGACTTTATATTCTTTGTGACAAGCGCAGTGTATAAGTGACCTCGGTATCCAACGTCCACTTATTTCCCTTTTCTTTTATCCAGCTGACTGAACAATCAGTCTGTTATACTCATGTGCTGAGACCCTGGACAATAACCGCTAGCACGAACGAACACGGTGCTCAATTTTCTTTTCTTTTTTTTTTTTTGTGAAACATTCAGTGAAGTGTGAAAACGGAGCCGATCCCTTGAGCTGATTCAGTTTTGAAAGTTGAAGTAACGTGATTGGTCGAGCTTGTCACGTGTCTTTCTGTTTCAGGTCAGGGAAAGGCTTATTAGCGAGCTGGCACAATGAGTCGTTGATGAAGTCAAATAAAATCTTCTCTCTGCTGAAGTAATGCTGTATTATCTTAAAACCACACAATGTCCCAAGCCTCGATTCTCTGTTCTATTGAACAGCTCGTTGTTTGCAGCTATTCCTGTACGATGTTTCGGGAATCTTCTTTGTTGTGTGTTGGAACTAAAAAAATCCACGAAGAGTGGAACATATAAGAGGACAGAACCTTTTTTTTTTCCCGAAACACAAAAGTGATGCATGGAATGGTACAGAACAACTTGATATACGTCTCGGGTGGAATTCAATCGTAAGCCATCGCCCCTAAACGATTCCGAAATCATTCTGAGTGTGAAAGTGTTACCTTGATATGTTGCTCTGAACAGCATCCCAATAAATTTAGATTCTTGATATAAATAGAAGATTTGGGCAGATACTGCAGTGGTGTGTGTATTTAACACACACACACACACACACACACACACACACACACACACACATAGATACACCTTCCCTTTCCTTCCCATATGCCCTTGCATGAAAACTGCAGGAGCAATCTCGTTTTTAGATCAGAAGCATTTTTTACGTGTCCTCAAAGGACAGAAAAACGCTAGGTCTGTTCTCCCAGTGGATCGACCTTGGGCTAGAGAAATAGAAATCAGCGGGGGAAAAAACTTTTGCCAGATAAATATAGTACATGAATCTGTGATCTAGTTTCTATACATAGTAAATAGTTACATCCTCACAGCAATTTTTAGGATCCTCTGTTCATAGAAATCATAGAGAAGGTTAAGTTTTGTCTAAGGAGGTTTAATAGAATACCGTAATAGTGTGGGGGAAAAACCCATGCAGCTACAATAACAAATGACACTCGCACAAATGGACTCTTTATTTATTTATTTATTTATTTATTCATTCATTCATTCATTCATTCATTCATTCTCAAGTGGAATACTGTATTAGTGTTAGAAATTGTTGCATGACCAAAAAATAAATAAATAAATAAACTTGCACGAATGGACTAATTATTTATTTATTTATTTTTTTAATTTTTTTTTTTCTGAATTTATCTCCAGTGTCAATAATATTTCCTGGAACACTATACTAGTGTTAAAAACTGTGGCACAATTAAAAAATAAAATTAAATAAAAACAAACTACAATATAAACAGATGATATTTGCACATATGGACTATTTATTTATTTATTTATTTATTTATTTATTTATTTATTCAGCATTTTATCGAAGGAATCTCCAGTGTCAATACTGGAATACTGTAGTAGTGTGACCAAAAAAAATAACAAAAAAAAACTTACAGCTACAGTATAAAAGGATGACACTCGCACAAACAGATTAATTAATTATTTTATTTTTATTTTTTCCAGAATTTATAGGAGTCTCCAGTGTTAAAAAAAATGTTTTTGAAATATTGTACTAGTGTTAGAAACTGTGACACGATTAAAAAAAATACAAGTAAAGATCTGGCAGCTACAGTATGAACGGATGGCACAGATGTTTTTTTTTGTGTGTGTGTGTGTGTGTGTGTGTGTTGCGCCGTGAATAACCCACCCGTCTTGACGGAATGCATTAGTAAGAAGTTATATTCAGATCAAGTGCAGGCCCCTTTGACTCTGTGTAATAGCAGGAGAAGTGAATGGGAGATAATTGTACGCTTCGTATTCCGTCATCTGGCCCTCATCGTGCCGTTCATCACAAAATGCCCCCGCTCGCCTCGCAAAAAGTCTCTCACTAAAATGTTCCAGCTCATTTAAAATGATTTTTTTTTCTTCCTGGCTTCCAGGAACACTTGACTAAATTTGTGGAAAAATGAGCGCTGCTTGGGAGCAGTGAGCCGGAATAAATGCGCTTTTCCTTCCACGATCAGGTGACCGCCGGCAAATCAGTGACTGTGGGGCAGACAGATGCATGATGGGTATTGTTAATCTACAGAGAACACAGGCTCTGTTAACATGTTTACAGATATTTTTATTTATTCCCACACACGCAAAACTGATATGAGACCGAAGCCTCCAGCCCAGTAGGTGGCGTCAGTGTCATAATTTGTTGCATCAAAAACACCGACCTGGTCAACATGTGGACTGAGCACGAGGTGGAACTGCTGCCAACTTGAACACAACGTCTCTTCTAGAAGTCATCTTTTGAATGCCTTCTACTGTAGGTCCAAGTTGTGCAAGTACTTCTTCTCAGATGTTCTGAATGGCTGAGTTTCTGAACCTGGGAAGCCCTGAGTGTTGCAAGTACTGAATCTCAGATGTTCTGAATCTCTCTTTTTTCCTGAATCTTTGCATTTTGGAACTTCTGATTGGTGCAAATTCTGAATATCAAGCGTTCTGAATCTATGAGTTTCTGAACCTGCGAAGTCCTGAGTGTTGCAAGTACTGAATCTCAGATGTTATCTCCGTTGGCCTGAAGATGCCTTCTAGGTTCTAGGTCTTGCTAGTTCTCTGAACATGCTGAGGTTTTGAATTGTCCTTGTTGTTTGCACGAGTTTCTACCGCTTTGAGTCTTGCAGGTTCTTTGGAGGTTGAGAGTCTCACAGAGAAGTTCAGGTTTTTTTTTCTAGGTTCTGGATTCTACAAGTCCAGATTCTCTGAATATTACAGGTTCGTAATTGGAGATGTTTTCAGTTCAGTTCCTTGGTTCTTTAATGCTTCTGTATCATTTCAACACTAAAATCAAACTTCTTAATGACTTGCGCTCTCTCTCTGTCTCTCTCACTCTCTCTCTCTCTCTCTCTCTCTCTCTCTCTCTCTCTCTCTCTCTCTCAATCTGTCTCACCACTGTAAAGCTGCTGAGAATACATAATGGGGCCTTAATAGTCCATAAAACCAGATTACAGAGGATTATCATTGTTGGTGGCCCTTCCCTTCTTTCGATCAAGCTCCACCCCCGTGTGTGTGTGTGTGTGTGTGTGTGTGTATGCGTGTGAGTGGTCAACAGACCTCTGTGTATGATTCTATAAACACTAAAGCCAGATGGGAGAAGTCTAAGCAGCTTAGAATCACATTAATCATGCAGCTGCGTTGACGACCGTCATGCTAACGAGTCCACTTCCTCCAACCTCCCTCACACACACACACACACGTTCATATCTGCTCACGCCTGAGACGCGATACTGCAGGGAGCATCACGCCAGCCAGCAGATCATCAAGCCGATTAAAACCTTTGTCACATGGTTCCTGAAATGGTTCCTGAAATGGTTCCTGAAATGTCAGCAGGCAATCTGGGAACAGAACAGACCTATTTTTCTCTCGTACTCCACTCTCACACCACCGTCTCATCTCTGTGCCATTTTTACCGCAGGTTTGCTAATCGACGTCGGACTCGTAGTTAGCCAGATTTATATTAGATGAGATTCCGGTTCAGTCTGTTCACCTCTGGAACAACGTCGTGGATCAGTTGGAATGATCCGGCTTAAAAAATGATACACACGCTGGATTTAGTCCTTAATCCTTATTTTTGTACTCTTTATTGTTTTGTCCACTGATTCATTAGTTAATAGATTAGTGTAGTTTAAACTCTGATATTCGTTTCCCATTGATACACTGAGGTCCACTGACAGCTACTGACTGAATACTGACTGGATTCATATTGAAACACAGGATGTTGGGGTTTTTTTTTCCACAATACAACACTTAAAATAAAATATTTAAAAAAATCGAATCCGTAAGTTTAAAAAAAAAATAAGACTTTAGATTCGTAACTCGGACGAAAATGCGTTCTGATGACGTAAAAAAAAAAAAGTCGCAGCTTTAACGCTGACAGTGGAGACTCCTTCCATGAGCTGTTACTATAGAAACGATGATGTTTTATAAGAAGTGTGTTAATACGCTTATCATATAACAGAATATCTGCTGCAGCGGCATCAGTGCTGCTCATATTTTAAAGAAGAAGAAAAAAACAGTAATAAATTAACAGTTACGGTTTGTGACTCTTATGTTTGTAACTTTTTTTACGTTTTGCTAAAAAAAATAAATAATAATTACATCATCTGACGTCTCTTAATGCTCCTCTACGCTACACAAGAGATCTCTTTTTGTACTTTTTCCAGCTTCTATACCTTTCCATGCTGCCCTCCCTAACCAGACAAGCTATTCATCTCTTCCCCAACCCTCTCTCTCTCCCTCTCCTTCTCTCTCCCTCTCCTTTTATTTCTCTCTCTCTCTCTCTATCTCTCTCTCCCCCCAAGCTATGACTCTACACAGAATGACTATATTCATGCCATAATTACCCGACTCGTGTTCTCCGTGCTCTATTCTATTTCCATCCCTGAAGCTCAGAATTATCGCTTGACGTTTCTCCACAACTACAAGTTCGGCTCTAAAGGCTATTTGTTTTAAATCGTTTCATACATATCTATATATTTTGTGATTGAGAGCGAGGAGGAACGGGTCTAAAAATAAAAGTGCCAACGTGACGCTTTGTTAGAGAATTTGTCGAGTGTTCAGTCACCAGTTTGGAGCCTGACGGAAAGCGGAAACGTTCCCACAAGTTCATATGGAGTCACACATTAGACCAGTTCAATTCAATTCAGTTTTATTTGTATAGCACTTTGTCGCAAAGAAGCTTTACAGAACATAAATAGTACAAAAAGTTTATGATTTATATTAGACATATTTAAGTGTGTTTGTATTTATCCCTAATGAACAAGCCTGAGGTGACTGTGGTGAGGAAAAACTCCCTTAGATGGAAGAGGAAGAAACCTTGAGAGGAACCGACTCAAAAGTGAAACTCGTCCTCATTTGGGTGACACTGCAGGGTGTGATTATAAACTGTGATAACTGCTGGCACATCTCTAAATGCCTCAGGATCCTCACAGGGTTGGCGTCTTCTCACCGCAGGTCCCAAATCTTGCAGAATTGAAGCAGAACACAGCTGAAGCTGGTACAATCTTTGGATGCCACTGGGTGGCAGAAAAATTAGCATAGCCGTTGTTCATAATACTGTGTCGTTTGTTTGGAAATGATGAACAATGGGAAAAATTGTTCTGAGCTGATGTTATTTCTAAATGTATTAAATCAAATATCAATTAGAATTAATAGATAGGCACAGGCTCCCCGTGACCCGAGTAGTTCGGATAAGCGGTAGAAAATGAATGAATGAACGAATGAATGTTGTTATAGTATGATGCTGGATTCTGATTGGTCGTTGATTTGGTGAGTCTCCAGAAACAGAGGTCAAATTTAAGGAGGTAACTGTACTGTAACTCGGCTTCATCACACCAATCTGCGTTATCGTCTCAAGTTCTGGTCTCTAGTAGCTTCTTACTTTTGTACACTTTTAAGATGTATTTATGATTTCAAAGTAAAAAAAATAAATAAAAACACATTACAGCAATAATGCTGTAAATAATAATTACAGTAAATAAGTACAAGAACATTTTTACGTTTTTTACTTTGTGTATAAAATGTATTATTTGAATTTTATTTTGCTTTTTTTTTTTGAAGAGAAAATCTAAAATGTTTGCCTCAGAAACAGTGTCAATAGTGAACACAGCAATGAAATTATATTCTGTCTATTTTTTTCCCCCTCCATTGTCTGTCCATGTCAGAAAAACATGTCCTAATAACCCTCTCTCAGGCTTCAGACGGAATATATCAAAGAAAGCAATACCGAAGACTGAAAATTAGCATAATTCATTCAGAACCTCCCAAACACACTTCTTATACAATTCGAGGTCATAAATATGTATGAGGCGTAATGGTCGGATATTAAAGTCAGCTCTGTGACGAGAAACATCTCAGGAGAGGAAAAATTGCTGAATCGATCACAATTACGCTTCATTACGAGGGTCACGATTACGGCTGAAGGACGAGGCGAGGACCGAAGATTCATTTTCACCCGAGATTATTTACTCCTTTGTTTTTAACACGGATAAGAATCTCTTTATTAAGACGATAAAAACCTGCAGCTTTTCCTCATTAGCCTTGGTGCAGTGTGCAGAGTGATGTCATACAATTATGCAAATGAGCTCTCTGATTCATCATCGCTGTTCATAGCGTTGCTTTAGACGGAAAGTTAACGTTTAAAATATCGCAAAAACTGCTATATATGAAATAACATACAGTCGACACCAAGGCAAATAATTAATGATGCGGTGATGTGTCGTGTCGTGTTACACACATTACTGTTACCATCACTAAACACTAAAAAAACCTTAAACAAAAAAGCTTTGTACAGTTTCCCATGTTAAAACAAGTGCATTATATAAACCTGTGATGTGCAGCTTTACCACTGCCAGAGCTGCTGTTTTAGAAAATTCATCAACACCTTGTGTGTGAATGAAACCTCACTGTGTGAAGAGGATCTGCAGTTGCTGTATTATGTGATGTGTGTGTGTAGTGAGATAAATGATAGCGGTCATCATGGAAGCGATTCCGAGCCGCACGGTTAACGTCGCAGAGTTTCCGTGTCTCGCTTGTTCCCCTCTTCACCCCCTCGGGGATTCTATCGCCTTGATCAATCACTCTTTTATCTGCCGTGTCGTTGCTCATCAGCTGACCTCGATTTGCTCGCTGCGGAGAAGCTCAGGACTGCTTGTGGTGTCAGGTTGGCGGAACTGGAACTCTACGGAACTGTTCCCTGTTATGTACTTTTTGTCTGTGCTACGGTACACTCTTAGAAACAACTCTCGAATCTAGAACAGTTAAGGAATCTTTGGTTGTCTCTAGAGAGGAAAATATAAAGGGTTTGTTGAGAACACATATAATTGTTTTAGGAAGCTAAAAAGCCTTAACCATACTGAATGCATAGGAAGCAGGAAACATGGGAAAGCATAAGGATCTAATGCCCCTTTTCCACCAAAAAGAACCGGGTGCTGGTTCAGAGCTAGTGCTGGTGCTGGTTCAAAGTTGGTTCCACTGGCGAACCTTCTAAGAACCGGTTTGCCTTTCCTTCGGTTAGAGAGCATCACAGAGCCGAGTCTGACGTCACTGTATATTGTACGTCTCACGTTTCCCAGTGCAGCAACGTTAGCGCAGCAGCGGCAAACACAAACACAACAACAACAATGGCGGATGTTGCTTTACTGTTAATGCTCATGGCTTTGTGAACCTACATTGGCATCCAAACGCGGCGAATCCGACGTGTACGTGCAGCTCCGTGTAATCTGTATAAAGGGAGGTTGTAAGCGAGAAAGTACGTAACATTATTTTATCATTAACACAGAAAAACGTTAGCCTTAGCATGTAGCTAGCTACTATCATGTGTGCTGATAATGTATTATATCGCGGTAAAGTAAAAGTGTATTAAACATTAGTATACTTAAGGTACATTATCAAATGCGCTAACAGTAGGCCCGCTCACAGCTCCTGACACAAAGGATTCTTTAGTCTAAGCGGTTCTTAAGTCTAGACCAGCAACGATTTGGTGCTACTTAAGAACCACTTTTCCTGGTTCAGAGCCGGTGCTTTGGCTGTCGAAAAAGAAAGAACTGGTTCTAAATTAGGCTCTGGCTCCGAACCAGCACTCAAACTGCCTCGGTGGAAAAGGCGCATAAGTGACTTTGACAAGCTCCAAATTGTGGTGGCTACCCGACTGTTGGTTTAGAACAACTTCAAAAAAGCAGATCTTGTAGAGTGTTCCCAGTATGCAGTGGTTAGTATCTACCGAAAGGGGTCTAACTGTTGAACAAGTGACAGGGTCATAGGTTCCATAGGCTAACTGATGTGCCTAGGAAATGAAGCTAGCCCACCTTATCTGATCCCACTGAAGTGCTATTGTAGCACAAACTGCTGGAAAAGATAACGCTACTGTATATCTGATGGAAAGGAGTCAGAACACACAAATCATCACAGCTTGCTTTGCACAGCGCTGTGCAGATGCAGAACAGTCAGAGTGCCTATGCTGATGGTAGTCTACCATTGAAAGTGCCTACAATAGCAATGACAACATGAGATGGTTTGGACTATGGGAAGGAGGCATACCAGTGAAGGCTGTATGATGCTCAGCTGGAAAACCTTGGGTCCTGGCATTCATGTTGATATTATAGTGGCACCTACCACCTACAGTAAGAGGTCACGGTGTGACTTGGTCTGCAGAGTCTCTAGATTGCAATCTAGTCAAACAGACATCAAAAAGTCTGATCCATGAGGCCAAGTTAGAGAACGTAACTGATCTACTGCTCTTAACATCTTAATGCTGGTTGACATGCGTTCACACTGAAATTATGTTCAATGTGCTCAGGAGGTTGGGGTCAGAGAACAGAGTTGTCAGCCTTGATACAGTCCACCAGACCAGAGAGAATTAAGGGCCATGCTCAAGGGCCCAACAGTGATGTGCTGGTGTTGCTGGGTCTTGAACTCCAAACCTTTCAATCAACACCCCAGGGCCTTAACCGTTTGAGCCATCATTGCCCTAAAGGTTAAGGGTGAGTGCAGGGTATGAGCTTAGGAGCACAATTCTATGCTCCAGGTAGTAAACCACAGCACTATCCACTGGGACCTGTGATGGATTGGTATGCAGTGGATTAAGAAATAAAAAGTTTTAAAATGACATTAATCTAAAATATCTTTGAATATCTTTGTTTTATTTGGCCAGGAATGCATACATGCATAATCATGTATTAAATGAGTCGATACTAATATCAGTGATGTAGAGAGAACAGTAATTAACATAATGTTAGGAGCACCAGTCTGTTTATTTAGAGTGTTTATGTCACCTTGATTTCATCTTTATAGTCCTGTTACAGTTCATCTCTCTTGTCTGCTGGTTAAAGACTAAAATAGCTGTAAGACGGAGGAGAATCGTAGCCTCATTAATCATACCCTTCACTCGGTTAGGGGCAAGCCGGCACTCTTTGACCTTTGAGCCTTGAAAGTGTCAGGAGGCTTGTTTGGTATGTTCTGTGGCATTTCCTCTGAGCTTGTCACTTTTACTTTTGAAAATCTGAGCTCACTTTTCTGTCGCTAGTTTCAACCGACGTGTACTCAAGCGGTGTGTAGTAAAGCTTAGTTCATCCATGCAGCATGGTTTTGTTTGGAATAATTGCAATTATAACCGCTGTATAGTAAACCTTGATCTACAGAGATGTATTAGGCCATCCTTAAAAATATTTTGGTTTGCAGTAACAGTAAAAAAAAAAAAAGGGTCGGTAATTAGGTCTATATATTTTTTTTTCAAATTTCAATGAACATTTTTGGTGATGGTGATTACGTAGATACTCAAATTAAACAAATTAGCATATCGTGACTATCGTCTTCAACCCGTGCCTTCGGGTGCATCATTGCAAACCCCATTTTGATGCTGGACAGTTTTTCCCGAACTTTGTGCCAAGTTAAAGGGGTGTCGAGCTGTTTTAATGAATTCTTTTAGATGTATTATGGCGCCCGAACCCGTATGACTTTGAACGGTGACCGCGAACATTTTGTTTACTGCAGCCGCAGCCATCGTTACCAAGCGTGAACCGTTGACTCTGACAGTGAATGAGAGAATGAGACGAAGCGAACGCACAGGCCGTAGTGTGACATCCGGTAACCAATAGTGTAAACATACAGTAGATGACGTCACGGGTTTTTATTTAAAAGAAAGAACATAGCCCTCGTTTGTATGTAGGCCTAGGCAATTTATATATTTACAATACTTACTAAAATATAATTCGTATTATTTTATTGCTTTTGTATTAGTTGTTTGAAGATTAAAAAAAAAAATTGGTCGGTCTTAACGCAAATTTACAGCCGGCAAGTCGGTCGGACTTAAAGCAAAAAAAAATATTTTAAAATTAAGTCGGTCCTAAATTGACAGGGTCGGTCGGGGTACGGCAAACAAGAATATTTTTAAGGATGGCCTCAGTATGGACCATGTATGTGATTAGCATGCCAGATTTTAAGTAATTAGCTTTAAATTACATATGCGTGAGCTGAAAAGCATCATCCCAAC
This sequence comes from Tachysurus fulvidraco, assembly GCF_022655615.1. NCBI lineage: Eukaryota > Metazoa > Chordata > Actinopteri > Siluriformes > Bagridae > Tachysurus > Tachysurus fulvidraco. Next base: position 3,258,391 of record NC_062528.1, on the reverse strand, counting down.
TCAGCTGTGTTGCTTTTCATGAGTTAGCGTTATAAGTTAAAATATGTTGCTTATTTTGGCTCTGTAATCAGAGTGATTTTTTAGCGTTTTTTTTTTTTTTTTTTTATTTAAATTGAAACTGTAAAAGGCTTTCTGTTTCACAGGTGTCCAGAGGTGATGCTAAACGTACGTTAGAGTTGAACAGAACTAGGACATTGTGGGTTTTAATGACAGGTTATTGTTGCAAAAAAGAGTTAGGCAATAAAGCATAAATAATATAAGTGGTATTACTGGTCCTGATTGTATATTGATATTGAGTTTTTATTATGGTGATGATGATGGTGATGATGACAATGATAATGACAATTGGAAGACCCAGTTCCACAATTCCAGCATCACACGGTTTCTTGGCTAAAAATCCAGCAAGCTGTGAGGGAGGCTCCATATCGATGAGGGGGCGGAGATGCCCTGGGCAAGAGCTTATTTTTTTACCCTGGCAATCCGGTTCCTTAGCCAAGAGTGGCATGGTTGGACGCCAAATCCACCTGGAGAACGAGGCGAGACTGCCAAGAGCAAGGATTTGAGAGAACATGTTCAGGCACATCAAAGAAACCTAGCATCACATTTCCTAAGATCTCCTATAAATATCTTAATAGCTTAAAAAGGGATAGAAGGTCTTTAGCGAATACAGAATAAGTACAGAACCTGAGGAAGGAAAAAAGCTTTAACTGAGATGGAACGTGATTGGGCATTGTTTGAACTCAAATGGGGCGGGGTGGGGGGGTCTTTCGAGAAGAGCAGAAATGTAGCCAAACAAGGACCCGGTTTATCATTTAAGAGCTCATAACAGCAAACCAACGGTACTTTACGTTTTCATGATCATCATCACGCTCTGAAAGTTTCAGCTGTATGAAATATTTTATATTATAACTTTTATTAATATATAAAAAAATATTCATCATTTACCACAGAGGAGGTTTTTTTTTATGGACTTAAGATTTCTGGCAGGTTTATTAAAACCTTTATTTTATCTTGGAAAAAAAAAAATCTTTATAGCACATTCACGTTTAGCTCCGCCCACAAAACTTCATTAGAGCCAAAACCAAAATGACAATAAAACGGTGATTTTTTAAAGGGGTAGTCTTTACTGTCAGAGGTTTTACATATAGTGGATACAAACTTTTGCACTTCAGACACACACACACACACACACACACACACACACACACACACAGTATTGAGGGGTGTAAAGTGATTTCCTGACAGCTTCTGTAGGTTTTAGAAGAAGTCACTTATTATGAATCCTGAAACAGAGTGCAAACGTGTGTGTGATAAACACCCTCGGCACGGTCTCACCTCACCTCCTCATCACCTCACTGCCTCTCCTCAGTGAAAACTGCATCAGGACCTGAGAAATGAAAAATAGTCGTTGTTATTTTGACTCCAAGTTTTGAAGTTTTGCATCCAATCAAACCAGCCATCAAAAGCTGGATTGCTTTATTTCGGTCCTGTATGTTCCAGTAAGTTGAAATGCTCACTGGGGCCGATACAAATTCTCTCTCTCTCTCTCTCAATAGTAAAACCAGAGCTGTGATTTGGGACACAGCCTGCAGTTTAGTGACCTTTGACTGACTCTCTCTCTCGCTCTCTCTTTCTCTCTCTCTCTCTGTCTCTGTCTCTCTCTCTTTCTGTCTCTTTCTCTCTGTCTCTCTCTCTCTCTCTCTCCATCTGTTCTCTCTCTCTTTCTCTCTCTCTCTCTCTCTCTCTCTCTCTCTCTCTCTCTCTCTCTCTCTCTCTCTCTCTGTAGGTGGCTGTAAATATGCTTTCTGCCCCCCCCCCAGGTTATATGCAAAAAAGTCATGAGAAACAACACACACACATACACACACACACACACACACACACACACACACACACACACACACACGCACACACACACATTCTAGACTTCATTTCTAAGTTTATTTAATACCAGATCTGAGCTGTAGTGAATATTCTCCACTGATTTGTAGACTTGCATACAGTATACCTGTCTTCATCTCTCTCATACACACACACACACACACACACACACACACACACACACACACACACACACACACACACACACACACACACACAAACACACACAGTTATCCCTCTGATACTTTGTCAGTAAAAGAGCTCAGGTGCAATTATTTTACACTGAAACCATCACAAATAAGCTCTCCCTGTGTGTGTGTTACTTTTGTGTAATTATTAAATTATTAATAGCCCCCTTCCTCGTGTCCCAATGCTAGTTTAGAGCTCTAACAATGGATTAAATGATGAAGTCACAGCCACGCTTCATTTCCCATCAGTAAGTCTATTCACAGAAGAGAACGAACACTAATTTTAAAATGCTAATTTTCACTCGTTAATAAACAGGTTGGAGTCCAATCTGCACTTTTAGCACCATTGTTCTGGAAAAAAAAAAAAAAAAAGTAATATCCCGAGTGTTTAAGTGCTCTCATTTCCCTAACTAAGGGCTTTGTCAAGGACAGTTGCTCATATTTTCGGACACTTTGCCAATTTGTGGAAATAATGAATTTGGCACAGGTGGCATGAGTGATGTTTCCAAAGTGCTGAGAAAAAAAAACCCCAAAACAACAAAAGCAGAACCTGGAATGGATCACAAGAAATCCATTTTTAGAGATCTGAAATATCACTTCCTGCTCTGTGATTGACCGGATGCTTATCAAGTGATTGTGCTTGATGTTAATTCGATCCAGCTACCCGCTAACAAGCCGGACGGCTGACGAGTTCATGGTTAGCGTGGGGGTGAGTCACGATCGGTTCGCTTCGACTTAAATACACATCCGGATATAATTACTACCCCCAACTACCATGTGTCTTGTCAGAGCAGGTAACCTGATTTAAAGTCTAATGCGTTTAGCCGGTATGGAAACAGGCCTGTTTACGTTTTGTTGATTATGTTTTTTCCTCAACACGCCGTTCTAACTAACACTGAATTAACCTGAATGTCCAAAGGTTTTTTTTTTAAAAAAAAGTTCAACATTTTTTTTTCAAAATCTGAAATTTTCTTCCTAACGCGATGTACAGTAGTGCCATTCCATGTTTCTCAGAAGCATGGCACAAAATAAAGAGAAGAGCGATTTAAGAGAAAGCACTAGAAGCAATTTCTGAACCACAATTGTCAAATGATCACTTAACCTTTTCTCAGATGAGTTTTTACTCCTGTTTTGTCATCTCCATGTTTAGTACTGAGTGTTTTTTTTGTCATGTCTCACTCCACAGTGGTGTTAATATGAAGCTCATATGAAAGTAGACACTCAGGACTTTTATTTTGTAGTGTTTTATAAGTATTTGTTTTTCGCTTGAATACTAGGAGCAATATATTCATAAAACGTTTCAGAAAAACGAAAATGGCATTTTTTTTTCCACAGAAATGTTTCTATCTTTAAGCTAAATGTTGATATCAAACCCATTGCTCCGTTTGTTCATAGGATAAAATTTGATCTTCAACACACACATTCAGTGTGAGGTTATAAATGGAGGGAAAAACACATGTCTCACACTGAAAGCCAACAGCGATCCGAGTACTGGTACTTCCGGTACCGGGTCTCAAAGTGGCCTTTTTCCCATAGACTCTCATTATACAATTTGGAGGTTTATAACTCGGCAAGCTTTCGAACTATCTACACCAAACTCGGCCAGCTCCTTTAGGGTGAGACTCTGAACAAAGTTTTAAATTGGTGTATCAACTGCCTTTTGGTTGTGCCGCAGCCCCGCCCCGCCCCCAAATTATGCTAAATCAAAAAACTTTTTACAACATTGACATGTCATATATCAAAACACTCAGCACAATGAGGGGAACTTCCTCACTGGCATTCTGATGACATCACGTGATTTTAAAAATTAGCACAACATGGACATGTGACATATCAAAACACTCAGCCCAATGTGGGGAACTTCCTCTAGAGTATTCGATAGATTTCACATGCTCGTCTCCACTTGCCTCCAAATGTTTTGGCACCCTAGCTTTCTTTCCACTAGCCTCAAAAAGTAACACTGATCCTCATGTCCACACGCCTCCAAAAAGCACCATTTACAAATCTAGTATTGCTTAAAAATGTCCTATACAGTAAGTGGGTTTCCATCGGGAAAAAGGGATAAAGAATCCTTAAGAAGCTAAATTAAACACCTGACCCTAGTTTTCCGTATCAATATATCTCGATGTTAAGTTTCTGACAGGTTAGATATTAAGAAATATTCATTAAAATAATAATAAGGTTTCTGTATAAGGGTGAAGGGTTTTTAGCCCCTCGCCATTCAAAAGCCCTTACTCTGTTGTAAGGTTCAATCTGCAAGAGTTCAAAGTGTTCTCTAAAAGAATCTGATCTTTTCTCTGTATCATGATCTTTTTGGTTTGATACTTGGAGTCGAAATGGAAGCGTAAGATTAGATGAATAAAATCATCCGCAGATGGAATTCAACCAAAGACAAGCGATGGAGGAAAGACTGTAACGTTAGCCAGATTCCTCCGCTAATGTGGTTAACTCTGTGTGTGTGTGTGCGTGTGTGTGTTCACCCGCAGTGTGTGTGCGCTCGCTGGAGGTGACGGTCAGTCAGAGCAGCGTCCAGGTGGCCAGAGGTCAGGCAGCCATCTTGCCCTGCACTTTCACCACCAGCGCTGCCCTTAACAACCTGTACATCATCTGGATGGTGACACCGCTGGCCAACGCCAACCAACCCGAGCAGGTAACAAACTACACATTACTAAAATTCACTTTGTTTTAAAGTGTTAATCGTGTCACAGAGATATAGTTATGATCATTTTTATTAATATTCATTGAACTTTACGATAGCTGCCATGTTCCCAGACACTTTTTAAATTTTTTTTTATTGGAGAGCTAATATGAAATAAAATATTTGTGAATATTTTCTGGATAAAATTAATAAAGTTTGAGTTTTATCTTATCCTTCACACTGTTTTCTATATAATTTATTTTTAATCTCACAACCTTGATTGCTCGTAGCATCGTTAAGTCCAGTGTACAGGAATCTGTCACAACATGACATTAAAAATAATAATAAATTAGGATTCGCTGGATAAAGATCTATTCCATTCTTTTACATTGTTTCATTCATATATATTTCAATTGACAAATGGGGGCACAAACCTTTGCACAAGATAAAATAAATTGTACTAAATCCAGTTCTGGCAACCACACCACAGTGTTTTATTCCTCTTCCACCACAGCAATTTGTCAATGCTTCCAAAAATTCATTCATTCATTCATTCATTCATTCATTCATTTTCTACCGCTCATCTGAACTTCTCGGGTCACGGGAAGCCTGTGCCTATCTCAGGCGTCATCGGGCATTGAGGCAGGATACACCCTGGACGGAGTACCAACCCATCGCAGGGCACACACACACACACACTCTCATTCACACACACTCACACACTACGGACAATTTTCCAGAGATGCCAATCAACCTACCATGCATGTCTTTGGACCGGGGAGGAAACCAGAGTACCCAGAGGAAACCCCCGAGGCACGGGGAGAACATGCAAACTCCACACACACAAGGCGGAGGCGGGAATCGAACCCCCGACCCTGGAGGTGTGAGGCGAACTTGCTAACCACTAAGCCACCGTGCCCCTTTCAAAAATTTAGAGTTACATTAGATGCTCCTCGAGGAATCAGAGGTAAACAAAAAGTAAACAAAGCACAGAAAGAACTGGAGACTCCTTCCATAAACATCTCCTTGCCCAGGTGAAAAATTAGTCGTAGCTATGATTACACACAATTTTCTCTTAATCAGTTTATTTTTAGTGCAGCGCCCGCCCTCAGAATCCCTGTGAATGAGCCGTTACTATGGAAACGAATAACAGATGAAAACGAGCGCATTAATAAACCTGTGATTTGCAGCTGCACTGCTGAGGTTCGAGTCACTGTCGGGCCAGCTGGCTGCATGTTTTCCGCTGTTCCCGTTTGATTCGCTTTTATACATGGCTACACACACACACACACACACACACACACACACACACACACACACACACACTCACACACCTCCCTCTGTCTCTATTTAACTTCAAGCACGTAACATAGCGATCTTCTGCACTAATTAACGCAGCTGTTCCCCTGAATACACACACACACACACACACACACACACACACACACATACATTTATGCATGTGAACAATCCGATTTATGCTGGCATTCATGAAAAAAAATCTAATCATCTCACCTATCCAGCACGAGTCCAACAGCACTAATTATGTCCTTATTCTCCGAGGCTGTAGCAGGTTTCTCTGTGTTTAATCTCACTGACATCCTTGTGGCCTTCAGGCTTCGTCTACACACATACACACAGACACACATAATGAAATGAGATCTTTTTTATAACACTCCAGGGCACGTATTTCTAAAGACTCTCAGAATGATCTCAGAGAGCTCCTAATTTCGCTTAAAAAATTCTAACGAGGAATCTTATCATAAGAGAGATTCAGGACCAATCACAGAGCAACTCTACTTTAATCTTAGAGAGGAGGCGGGGCTAAACCATGTTACTAGGTATGATGCATTCTTTTGGAATGCTGTGATTGGTTGTCTAATCAAATAAAACAAAATAAGTGGTTTTTTTTTTAATCAGGTTTATTATAAACCTTCACTTTGTCTCTATGTTAAGATATTTCAGGTTATACTGTGTATGTGTCTGATCCTATTAAAGATGTTCTAAAATTTGTATGTTATAAATGTAATAAATGTAAACGTAACCATCTCTAACACAGAGCAGAAATGTCATAGAGACAAATTATATCATTTCTGCTGCCATGGCGTTTCAGCTCTGTTTCTGAGATGCTAGTGTATCTCTAAATGACATAGCGGCACAGCGTATACTGTACATCTCAATTCTGCTCGGTGTCTGAGACGGTATCTGTAATCTGATTGGTCACAAAAATAATCCCTACTGTACCTGATCTAATCTGTATCATTTTATTAACTCACGATCATTATTAAATATTTTATACAACACATTTCTTGTCCCTCTTCACCTTTCAGTCATCTTCACCTCTGGTAAAGAAACTCTTAATCCTTTTAAAAGTCCTCCTCACTTCTACTAACACTTTTTAAACTTACGAGCACTTTTAAGGGTTGAGATGCTTTATGAGATGCTAACTTTTATCTTTACTAGGATCTTCTCTTGAATCTGAAAGGGAAACTGACACGTTTCTAAGAATTTTCTTAGAATTTGTTACTAGGAGAAACTCTTTACACTAAGAATTATCATGAATACAGGAAGTGATCCAGATTGAAAGTGCTAAAATCTAAGTGCGGTATCTCGGTTCTCTTCTGTTAGGCTTTACTGGGAAAGTTCCTAGAGTCGAGTCCCACATTATCACGTTATTAAACTCACCTTTGTATAGATCACATCTCTGAGGTTGCCAGATATTTTTTGAATAAAAAACATCTATCATCTATCTTACAGCAGATAGATAGATAGATAGATAGATAGATAGATAGATAGATAGATAGATAGATAGATAGATAGATAGATTGATAGATTGATTGATTAGATCTTTATAGTCTTTGCATAGCACAGGTACATAGCATTCTGGATCATTGTCCTGCTGCAGAGCCCAAGTTCGCTTCAGCTTGAGGTCACGAACAGATAGCCACACATTGTCCTTCAGGATTTTTTGGTAGACAGAAGAATTCATGGTTCCATTTATCACAGCAAGTCTTCCAGGTCCTGAAGCAGCAAAACAGCCCCAAACCTTCACGCTACCACCACCATACATGTATTTTACTGTTGGTGTGCTGTACTTTATCTGAAATGCTGTGTTACTTTTACGCCTTATGTAATAGGACACACACCTTCCAAAAAGTTCAACTTTTTTTTTTTTCAACAGAGTATTTTCTTAAATTGTCTTGGGGATCATCAAGATGTTTTATGGCAAATCTGAGACGAGCCTTTGTGTTTTGTTTTGCTCAGCAGCAGTTTTTGTCTTGGAACTCTGCCATGCAGGCCATTTTTGCCCAGTCTCTTTCTTATGGTGGAGTCATGAACACTGACTTTAACTGAGGCAAGTGAGGCCTGCAGTTTCTTGGATGTTGTTGTGGGGTCTTTTGTCACTTTTGTTCGGCCGGCCACTCCTGGGAAGGTTCACCACTGTTCCATGTTTTCGCCATTTGTGAATAATGGCTCTCACTGTGGTTCACTGGAGTATCAAAGCTTTAGAAATGCCTTTATAACCTTTTCCAGACTGATGGATCTCAATTACTTTCTTTCTCATTTGTTCCGGAATTTCTTTGAAAATGTGTAGTTTTTGAGGATCTTTTGGTTCACTTCACTTTGTCAGTCAGGTCTTATTTAGGGAGGACAAACACTTTTTCACACAGGGCCATGTGGGTTTGGATTTTGTAATAATAATAAAAACCTTTATTTAAAAACTGCACGTTATGTTTACTTGTATTATCTTTGACTAATACGTGTTGCGTCAGTTTCTCGTACGCAGGGTTAATGTCGTTATGAGCTAATAAATCAAGGTTGTTGTATAAAAAAAAAATGTTGGTGTTCATCTGAGAAACAGAGAAACTCAAATTTTTATCCCAAGCTCTTTAAAGGAAACATTTTTGAATGATTTGTTGTTTCTGAATGTATTTACACAAAGTTTTAAACAAACTATGCCCAGAACGTGAGTAAATAGTTTAGTCAGATTTTTTTTTCTCCATTTAGTCCAATTTTTTATGTTTAAAATTGATTTTCATTTTAAAATTCAACTCAAATATTACATTACACAAACATATTATTAGTATTCAATATTAATTTTATATTTAATAATTGGTGGATTAAGTTGTTAAGGCTCTGGGTTGTTGATCATAGTTTAAGCCCCAGCACTGCCAAGTTGGACCACTGTTGGGCCCCTGAACAAGGCCCCAAACCTTCTCTGCTCCAGGGTGCTGAACCATACAGTAGCTGCTCCTGCTCTCTGACCCCATCTTCCTCAGTTGGGATACACGGAGAAAAGAATTCCACTGTGCTGTAATATTCATCTGGTTTATTTTTTCTACTATTTTCAAACTAGCTGATGTTATTTATTTATTTATTTATTTATTTATTTATTTATTTATTTATATTGAAACATTGTTTTGAAATTTCAAATTTTTGGACCAAATCAAGGGACACATCCAGGAGGATATTTCATTTAGGATATTTTATTTAATTATGACTGTTTTGTTAGCTAGCTGATAACTTTTCAGGCGTTTAGCTTTAAAATGTCTACAAAGAAAAATCTTTAAAATCTAAAAAAAAAAAGAAGAAAAAAAAGATTTATTTATTTCTTTAAAATTAACCTGTGCTGATTTCACTGAATACATTTAGATTTACTCTGATTCTTTTTTTTTGTTTAGTCTGATTTTTACTTTAGTTTTGTCTGGTTTCTTATGTTTATGTTTAGTCTGATTTGGTCAGGTTGATGTAAACATGATTTGCTTAAGTGTTCTTTTATTGCTTGAATCTTGAATCATAACAGTTTTGGTTGCTAGCTTTTCACTGGTATGCAAACATTGTTTCCTGTTGTTTTCTGTCACAAAAAGTCTGTATGTAAAAATGGATGTTTTGAATGCTTAGATTTTTTTCACAGTTCTTATCAGATTAGCTGAAAGCGGGAGTCTGAAAACCCAGCTGAAAGTAATTGCAGTACTTTAATGGCTGAGTTTGTCGACGCTCCTTATTGCCTTGCCCAAACAGCTCTATAATTACCTAAATATCTTCATTACCATCCCCGACGGGGACTCGAATCGACCCGGCAGAGACGGAGACGTCCGCGGGCTTTCGGCTCACTCCCTGTCACTAACGAGCTCTCCATCTTAACAATAAAGCAAAGCTACTGTAATTAGCATGAACGGAGCTCAGTTCCTCATTCACTCCTGGCACGTTGCTAAACAGCTCAGGATTAGCTCAGGTAGCCGCGGTCTAGCATTTAAATACTGCTCCTGTGACCTTGACCTTTTGACCTCTTGGATTTCAGTTTACTCTAATATTAATAACATACATTTTTATTTGCTTGCTCCATATTACTTTTAAAGGAAAATTAGCTAGCATATGCTAGATAAAATGTTTCTGATGTAATTAAAAATATGGATATTTAAGTAACGTTCTGTGTTTTCAGGGCAAATAATAAAAACAATATATCCAAGAAAAAATTATTACTACCAGTTTTTTTTTTTTTTTTTTTAATTTCGAAAACTCCTTTATTTTTTTATTTATTTCACTGCGTATTTATTTCTTTGTTTGTTTTCCCAAATGTTTTAGTGAACACGGATTCTTTGTAAATAGAAAGCTTGAATAATAACACTAAATATTTAACCATTTAAATAATTTAAAGTGAAAAATAATTTGTTCGAAATTAAAACACTGTGGTCTTGGGCTGAGACTGACAACAGATATCTTGTGTGGGAGAGTGTGTGTGTGAGTAAATATGAGTGTGTGACGAAGAGTTAGTGGAGTGTATGTGAGTGAGTGAGTGAGTGAGTGAGCGAGTGAGTGAGTGAGTGGCAGTGAGAGTGAGTGAGTGAGTGGCAGTGAGAGTGAGTGAGTGGCAGTGAGAGTGAGTGAGTGGCAGTGAGAGTGAGTGAGTGAGTGAGTGAGTGAGTGAGTGAGTGGCAGTGAGAGTGAGTGAGTGAGTGGCAGTGAGAGTGAGTGAGTGAGTGAGTGAGTGAGTGAGTGAGTGAGTGAGTGAGTGAGTGAGTGGCAGTGAGAGTGAGTGAGTGAGTGAGTGAGTGGCAGTGAGAGTGAGTGAGTGAGTGAGTGGCAGTGAGAGTGAGTGAGTGGCAGTGAGAGTGAGTGAGTGAGTGGCAGTGAGAGTGAGTGAGTGAGTGAGTGAGTGAGTGAGTGAGTGAGTGAGTGAGTGAGTGAGTGAGTGAGTGAGTGAGTGAGTGAGTGGCAGTGAGAGTGAGTGAGTGAGTGAGTGAGTGGCAGTGAGAGTGAGTGAGTGAGTGAGTGAGTGAGTGGCAGTGAGAGTGAGTGAGTGAGTGAGTGAGTGAGTGAGTGGCAGTGAGAGTGAGTGAGTGAGTGAGTGAGTGAGTGAGTGGCAGTGAGAGTGAGTGAGTGAGTGGCAGTGAGAGTGAGTGAGTGAGTGGCAGTGAGAGTGAGTGAGTGAGTGGCAGTGAGAGTGAGTGAGTGAGTGGCAGTGAGAGTGAGTGAGTGAGTGGCAGTGAGAGTGAGTGAGTGAGTGAGTGAGTGAGTGAGTGAGTGGCAGTGAGAGTGAGTGAGTGAGTGGCAGTGAGAGTGAGTGAGTGAGTGAGTGAGTGAGTGAGTGGCAGTGAGAGTGAGTGAGTAATGGCAGTGAGAGTGAGTGAGTGAATGAGTGATTCAGTGAGTGAGTCAGTGAGTGAGTGTAAGTCAGTGATAGTCAGTGATTGAGTGAATCTGTCAGTGAGTGAGTGAATCTGTCAGTGAGTGAGTCAGTGAGTGAGTCAGTGAGTGAGTCTCTCCTGTATGCCTCATGTTCAATTTTGTTCATGTGCTGTTTCATATCTCTCTCTCTCTCTCTCTCTCTCTCTCTCTCTCTCTCTCTCTCTCTCTCTCTCTCTCACTCTAACGCTCACACACAGTCACACACACATCACAGCTGAAGTGCTGCTCATTCATCTGTGTATAAGAGGACAAAAGCCCAGCACTCTGAGAGAAAAACACACACCACGACTCACACATGGTTTAACTACTTTAGCAGATTTGGCAGCAGAACACATGCATGCATAGTGTGGGGAAACCATGACACCACAATTTACAAACACTTAAACAACATCACAGTGTGTGTGTGTGTTTGTGTTTGTAAGTGATGGGGAGAGAGAGAGAGAGAGAGAGAGAGAGAGAGAGAGAGAGAGAGAGAGAGAGAGAGAGAGAGACATCAAACCAAGCCATAGCATGGAAATTTGCATGTAGTTGAAAAGCATCCCTAAACTGCTGTGTGTGTGTGTGTGTGTGTGTGTGTGTGTGTGTGTGTGTGTGTGTGTGTGTGTGTGTGTGTGTGTGTGTGTGTGTGGTCATCACATGATTTTCTTTTGAAGAACCCCCTGAATATTCAACTTATTCTTTAGCCTGACCTCTTCTGTTGTAGTACTTGTGTGTACTGTAGTGTGTGTGTGTGTGTGTGTGTGTGTACTCTGATCATGCCCACACTCACACACAGTGCATTGAAGGTTCAAAGACTTTGATGTGTTTTCCAAAACATTTGCATGTAATGTTAAGCATGATGGTGTGTGTGTGTGTGTGTGTGTGTGTGTGTGTGTGTGTGTGTGTGTGTGTGTGTGTGTGTGTGTGTGTGTGTGTGTGTGTGTGTGTGTGTGTGTGTGTGCACTTCCAAAAATCTGTGTGAATCTGTCTAATTAAATATGTACTGTAATAGATGTGTCATGCTATTGCAGGAAAATAATCAGCAATGGTGTGGTGTGATGAAGCAGAGTTACTGTTCTACCCCTAAAACCACCTCCATGCTGCGAATAAGTTGCTATAGAAACGATCGCGCATCAATATAAACCTGCACTGATGTCAAAGCTGCTGCTCTAGAAAATTCATCAACACTTTCTGACCAACCAGAATCGCAATCCCAATGTAGTGAGCATGTACAGGAGAGACTCGGAAGTCATTTTGGATTCAGCGTGTTGGGAATTGAATAGTTCAATGTAGCTTTATTTGTTTTTGTTTGTTTGTTTGTTTGCTTATCTCATATGGTTAACATTATTTTTCATGATGGTTGAAAATGATTATATATAATATACTTTAAAATGTAGTCACAGCAGAAGAAAAATCATCCTGTAAGATGTATAATTAAAAAAAAAAATCAGTTGAGTTATAATTACATTGTAGCTCAGTGCATCAGTATCAAATCAGATCAAATCAAATCATGTGATCCCGAAAGATTCCCACAGTATAGTATGTAATAATATCTCTCTCTCTCTCTCTCTCTCTCTCTCTCTCTCTCTCTCTCTCTCTCTCTCTCTCTCTGCCTTTCTGTAGGTGATTATTTATCAGGGCGGTCAGGTCTTCAGCCTCGCTAACCGTATGAACAATCGTGTGGGTTTTGTTGCTACGATGCCCAGCACTAGTGCCTCCATCTTCATCAACAACACACAGCTGGCGGACACGGGGACGTACCAGTGCCTCGTCAACAACCTGCCCGACCGCGGGGGGAGAAACATTGGTGTCATCGGCCTCACCGTGCTCGGTAAGCAGTCAAGTATGAGTCAACTCTTAGGCTCCAAAAAGTTCAAAAGGCTCCCAAAAGTTCAAAAGTGAAACATAGAAAGTGTCATCTATGTTATCATTTATGGTAACTGGAATGACAGTAAAAAAAAAAAAAAATCTGCACTTTACTGTACATATTTTTTTTTTATTCATACAAATTAACATTGTGCAAAGAACAATGCGAAACACTAAAGTGAGCACGTTTATACACAAAAACTTGTAGAAAGAAATAACAAAACCGCGACTCCGGTGTCATTTGTGTCGTCGTACTCTGTGACTGGAATGATATTAAAAGAAAAAAATAGATCAAAATCTGCACTTTATGCCATTTTTTCTAGCTAAGAAACACAGATGTATCGCGACGATCCATGAAAACTAGTAGAGAGAAATAACAAAAAACTTACTGCAGTGTCATTTGTGTCATCGCCCTCGGTAACTGGAATGACGCAAGAAAAAAAAAAATCTTTTAATTTTCATTCTACAAATTTTTCGATTATACTCAAATCTACAATTTTGTTAAAATTGTAGTGCAAAGAAAGAATGTGAAACTCCAACTCGAGCAATCTCGAGTGTAACACGAACATGGACGGAAATGAGTCCCAGAGATAAATAACAAACCTACAATGTCATCGGTGTCACCCTATTTAAATGTAACCCAAATGACCCGCGTCTGTCGTTTCCTGTCTCTGAGTCTCCATCAGTCATTTTATTCTTAATAAGAAAGGAAGCACAAAGGTGTGCACAGGAGAAGTCCAGTGAGGAGGTTTTTATTAACACAGGAGTCATTGGAAGTGATTAACATGCTCCAGTGAGTCTGCAAATTAGATTCCGTACTGTACTGCGGGATGAAGCTGATAGCAATCGAAATAATAAGACACGTTTTGTCACTTTCTTTAAACCATTGCAGCACAGAGAACAACAGTGGTGCATTAAAGCGAGCAACTCAAGAGTCCTCGAATTTGCTGTCATCGGCGTCGTCCTGCTCGGTGACAGCAACGTTTTCAACAATTTCCTGCATTTCCAAAGAAAAAATAAACAAATCAGATGAGTTCAAGTACACTTCAGTGTAATCAGCGTCACTCAAACCCTGCCTGTGAAGCGCTCATGGGGAATAATGCACAAAATGGAGGTCAGGTTTCTGAAAAAAAGAAAAAAAAGGAATAAGTTCATAATAGCAACATAGTCAACGGCAAAAGTTTCAACACTGCATTCAGATGAACAGCACTATACTGTGTGTGTCTCCTGACTTGAGGTCATGCCTGAAATATGAAAGCAAACGCTTCATGCTGAGCTACAGGAGGAAAATAAACAGCGTAGAAACCGAGTTACTGTCTCAGTACCGAGGACGACAGACTTAATGTCACAGTAAAGTGGATGATTAGTTTCCCATTAAAGATCATTCTTTACAGGACTGCTGTAAAAAAGATGAGGATAAGTGGTACAATACTGCCATCTACTGGCAACCTTAATAATTCTCTCTTTCTCTCTCTCTGTGTGTGTGTGTGTGTGTGTGTGTGTGTGTGTGTGTGTGTGTGTGTGTGTGTGTGTGTGTGTGCGTCTAAATAATGTGGGATTTTAGAGGTAAATTGTTACTGCTCACGAATTAGTTAGATTTATTTGTTTGTTTGTTTACTGTTTGTTTGTGTATGTTGGTTTGAAGGTCTCTCTCTCTCCCTCCCTCCTTTTTCTTTCTCCCTCTACTATTTCTCTTCCTCTTTTGGACTCTTTACTCCTCCCAACCCCCATCTCCTAATCCCCCCACTCTTTATCTCTCTCTCTCTCTCTCTCTCTCTCTCTCTCTCTCTCTCTCTCTCTCTCTCTCTCTCTCTCTCTCTCTCTCGCTCTCTCTACCCTCTCTCTTTTTCTTTCATTCTCTATCTGTCTGTCTCTCTCTCTCTATCTCTCTCTCTCCCTCTTTTTGCTGTTTGAGAGTCTGACTCACCTGCATGGTGTGAGGGTGGTGTGCGGGGTGAGTGTAGAGGAGTGTGTGCTAGCGATAGGAGACGTGGTGGGACATGAGAACATTGTCTCTGCCTCCCGCATGTACAGTGCAATCATTGTTTTTGAACCATGTTGATAAAGTGACTAAACTGGTCCAGAAAGTAATTGTCATTAATAATGAGTGTGTACTAGTTTCTCCCTTCAGTTCTCCTGCCAAAATAGTCATAACTTTGACTACAACATTTTTGTTTCCAGTGATAGACGTAAAATGTTGTAAATGTGGTCAGACGGGACATTTTGTCCACGACTGTCCTGAAAGACAGAGTGACCCCAGTGTTTCCATGCAACTGGGGCAGAAGGCAGCTGAGCCTACTGGAGCCGTTCCCCCCTGCAGTTACAGCTTGGCCTGCTGCTGAAAGCCATGCAACTACTCCTGCACCAGGGCCTAGTGAGCGTGAGCCCCAAGCTCAGACCTCAGACCAGAGCTCCACTAGTGACCTACCTGCTCGGCCGAACCTGATTGGGAGAAGCGCTGCACAGCTGAACAGGTCCGGGAGAAGCCCTGCTCGGCTGTAACGGTCCCGGAGAAGCCCTGTTCGGTGAACTGCTTTCGTAGAAGGACTACGAATATGAAAAAGTCACAGCGGACACTGGAGTAGTGCTGGAGCTGCCTGCGCTGGCGGATAAGGGAACACCGGTGATAAGGGAACATCAGTGCAAGGGAACGGAGGAGACGTGTTCAACCAAGAGTCTCAGGAGGAATTCTTAAATGTTGTTTACAGTGATGAAGCCATTAAAGAGTTTTTAGGAACCACTAAATGGCAAAAAAATTTATTATTGAAGAGATTTTCCCAGTGAAGAGTTTGTTCATGATGTGAAGCATTTTAGAAGAGAAAGTGTTTTTATTGACTAGGACTTAAAAAACTGATAACGAAGGTCAAATAGGGAAAACTCGGATGAAGACTGATAAAGTGTGTGTTGTTTTTTTATTTGAATTTTTTATGATCTGTTTGCTTTATTTACACTTTTTTTTAAATGAACAGATTCATTAGAAGTTGCGAGTTTTAATATAAATGAAGCAAAGGAACATGGAAAAAGAGCAAAACTACTGTATAGGAGCTCATTAAGCAGAAACATATACAGTAGATGTTGCAATGCTACAGGAAACCCACAGCGACATAAGTAATGATGCCGATTGGTTTGACGGGTTGGTGATTTTAAGCCATAACATGACGTTTTGAACGGGAGGCTTTTAAAAGTGAACGCTTTTTATGAGAATGAGGTTTTTGTTTTTATCGGTTTGTACGCTCCCACCAGTGCAGCAGTGCACACATTTTAGTTTTGGGAGGTGATTTTAATTGCGCGGCAGAAAGTATAGACAGAAATCACGCAGAACCTCGATAAGCTTCCCGTAAGCGACTGTGGGAGTTGTTATAGAGGCCAATGATCTCTGTGACATATGGATGAATTTAAACAAGAAACAGAGATAGTACACGTGGGCCCACTTCATAGACAACACGCTCTCCCTAACGAGATTAGATCGATTTTATGGTTTTAAGCATCAGCTGACTTTTTTTTACAAAGTGTTTTATTTTTCCAGTGGGCATCTCAGATCACTGCATGGTTCAGTGCACCATTGCTAAAAAGAATGTACTGTGAAACCTAAGAGTGCCTACTGGCATTTTAACACTGCTCTTTTAGAAGATGCTAATTTTAGAGAATCTTAGAGTGTTTTTTTTGTTTTGTTTTGTTTTGCTTTTTGTTTTTTTTATGAAATTGTTTTAAACTTGAGAAGGCAGCTTTTAACTCCCTACAGCAGTGGTGGGATGTGACAAAAGCACAAATATCGAAGCCCCCAAAATTAAAAAGACCAAAATTAACAACCTGTTAGACACTGCAGCACAGGGGGCGCTGGTCCGCTCATGCTTTAAAAGCGTTACTGAGATGGATGCGGGGGGAACGGTGGCTTAAAATTTTGCACGTTTGCCTCACACCTCCAGGGATGGGGGTTCGATTCCTGCCTCCGCCTTGTGTGTGTGGAGTTTGCATGTTCTCCCCGTGCCTCGGGGGTTTCCTCCGGGTACTCCGGTTTCCTCCCCCGGTCCAAAGACATACATGGTAGGTTGATTGGCATCCCTGGAATATTGTCCGTAGTGTGTGAGTGTGTGAGTGAATGAGAGTGTGTGTGTGCCCTGTGATGGGTTGGCACTCCGTCCAGGGTGTATCCTGCCTTGATGCCCGATGATGCCTGAGACAGGCTCTAGGCTCTGACACTGAAAGCGTCAAGCTGCAGGAGAGCTGAGAAAGTGATAAAGCAGATCATTCGCCAGGACCGGAAGTACTGTGTGCCTGCCAGGTTGATTTTTGACAATATATATCTAATTCATGACACCTTGGACATCTTCAGGCTATTGGGCTTAAAGACTGGTCTGATTTTCCTAGACCAGGAAAAGGCTTTTGACCGGGTTGAGCAGGAATACTTGTGGAAGGTGCTGGAAAGTTCAACACTGGTTTCAGAGCCATGATCAGGGTGTTGTACTGTACAATGAAATTGAGTGTACTGAAGGTCAACGGTGGTTTATGGGCTCCTTTTAGAGTGTACAGAGGGATCAGACAGGGCTGTTCCCTCTCAGGTATGTTGTACTCTCTGGAGATTGAACAAGTTAAGGAGTCATCACTTTGGTTTTAATATCCCACATATTAATGCCTCCATATGCTTGTCAGCTTACGCAGATGACTTGGTAGTCATGATAAACACACAAGATGATGCAAAGTTTTTAACTGACACTTTA
This sequence comes from Tachysurus fulvidraco, assembly GCF_022655615.1. NCBI lineage: Eukaryota > Metazoa > Chordata > Actinopteri > Siluriformes > Bagridae > Tachysurus > Tachysurus fulvidraco. The sequence continues at coordinate 3,240,431 of NC_062528.1, read as the reverse complement.
AAGGACTTTCAGATTTTATCTTCTGCCAAGGTCAACTGGGGTAAAAGTGAAGCCATGTTAGTTGGGTAGTGGGGAGGTGGGCAACCTTCACTGCCAGGAGGCTTACAGTAGTTTGGAAAAGAGGCGGTTTTAAATACTTGGGTGTCTACCTGGGGAGCAATGACTTTTTACATAAAAACTGAGAAGGTTCTGTAGAGCATGTGAAAGGCAGACTGAGCAGGTGGAAATGGTTGGTCCTAAAAGCTAGCCTGCGTTGATCCTCCACCGAACCTGCTGGCAAAAATCCAGGCCCTGCTGGTGTTTTTTTTTTTTTGGGACAACCTACACCGGATTCCTCAGAGTGTTCTCCATCTGCCGAAATAGGAAGGATGGCACGGACTGGTCCAGCTGTCCAGCAGAGTTTCAGCATTCTGCCTCTAGTTCATTTAGAGACTCCTCACTGGACCCAGAGACTTAGTATGGAGAGCAGCAGCCAGTGGATTATTACGCACAGTTGAAGGACTGCGGCTTGACAGAGCCTTGTTTTTAATGGACCCAAAAATGCTGGACATCTCTGAATTGCCAATGTTTTACCGTGGACTCTTTAAAATCTGGAACATTTATAAAAAAACAGAGCAAAGGCTATCAAACTTATAGCCTCTGGTGTACGGTGGGCGACTAGATGTCTCCAGTGTGACCGTTCCTGCACTGTTCAGAACTCTAATCTGATCTGGCATCGTGACGATCCAGGAGCTCTTGAACATCACGGAGACAGACTTGTCGAGGGCAGAGGACCTGGCAGCACGTATGAGACTGACAACACACATGGACCTTTCAACTGGGACCTATCAACCCTGGAGATCTGCACTAACATCAGAGGAGCGTGTTCGGCTGCTGGATTATCATCACACAGAGGCTGGGCCTGCAGAGAGATGAACCCTTTCCCCAGCTGAACATCGCTCCCTACCTCGATGGGTGTGAGGGACCCCTCACATAGTGTGCCCGGGTGAAGGGGAAATGGACTTTGGGTCAGTGATGGGGAAGCTGCTCTACAGAGCCTGTGTTAAGGTTTTAAATAAGAAAAAGCTGAGTGGGAGGGTAGACACCCCATGGAGAAGTGGTTTTAATGCTGATATTAAACCAGAGTGGAGGGCACTGTACAAACCACCGATACCAAAAAGTGGAGGACCTCCAGTGGAGGATTGTACATGGTATTATCTCTGTGAACTCTTTTATTTCAGTTCTAAACCCTGATATTGCACACGACTGTCCTTTTTGTTCAGAGTTTTTAATGCTTTTATTCACTGCTCTTGAGTTACAGTCACTGTTTGTGTTTTTACGGAACATTTTAAGATCGTTTTATGTTGATTTTACTGTTAAGGTTTTTATTTTGGTTTTAAATACGTTAGGAAACACAGGTTTAGGTGCCAACTGGTTGACTTAATCCTCGGTCAAGCGAAGATGGCAATATACCTGAGCGGGAAAAACCAGTTTGCACAGAACACTGACTGTGAGGCCACAAACACGTTTAAAAGGGCTGATAAAATCAAGAATTAGATTTGATTTTAATTTTTACAGAAGTATGAATGATGTGGATGTGTTTACATGTGTGTGGTGTTGGGAGAATGCTTTGTGCTCTGTTGAAGAAGGAGAAGTAAACTTTGCACCAGAATTAGGCTAATCACTCATGTTTTACTCAATTCTGAAACCATCTTAACACGTATTTACTTATTTATTTATTGTTATTAAGTCACCCTGAATTTTTATGATCTATGACCTGTGTATTTAAAGTATTGTAAAAAAAAAATCTCAAACTCTCTCTGTCTCTCTCTCTCTCTCTCTCTCTCTCTCTCTCTCTCTCTCTCTCTCCCTCTCCCTCTGCAGTTCCTCCATCTTTGCCCGTGTGTCGCATCCAGGGTTCTCTGGACGTCGGCAGTGACGTCACGCTCCTCTGTGGTTCTGAAGAGGGAATTCCGACGCCAACGTACTCATGGGAGAAACTGGACTCGATCCCCAAACTCCCTCTCGGTTCCATGCAAGGTACTCTGTGTGTGTGTGTGTGTGTGTATGTATGTATGTATGTATGTATGTATGTATGTATTTTTATATATATATATATAAATGTATATATATATACAATTTTTTATTTATATATTTTATATATAAAAATACATATATTTATATACATATGTTAAAGGTGGTGGTCATTTCTTTGAAGATGTTTATGAAAGAAGCGTGTGGGATTTTCATTACTATTGCTGTAGCACCATCTAGTGGACAGATTTAGAATGGCAGTTACATTGAACTCGACTTTCTTTTTCTAGTCTCAGACTGTTTCTTGTTAGCTTTTTGTTAGTAGCTGTTACTAATATTAGTAAAATGTATTCTAAATATCACAAAAATATCACTCTTTGTGCCGCAAATGATCCAGATATTCATTACATTTTTGTGTTTATTTATCTGCATTTGTTTTATACTTCACATTATTATTATTCTTATTATTATTATATAATAAAAATAAAAATTATTTAAATCTTAGTATTTATTAACCCACATGAATGTATGAATGTCTGCAATTTCAAACTTCGGTTAACCTTTTACATGAATAAATAAAAGGTACAAAAATGATTATAAATTATTTACGTCATGTTTTACTTACGCTATTAGAATTCAGATAAGTTTAGTCCTTTTCGGTGAATCACTTTTATGCATGTAATTTTTTATGCATGTAAGGTTGCTGTCCATTTCGGCCCATCTTAAACTAATTTTCTTAAAAACATTCATGAATAGACTGATTTAATTTTTAATGATTTATTCCTTTTATTTATTCATTTCTTTTTATCTTTTCCTAAATTTATATAATTATTATTCCATGCACATGTTTATATTTTTTGTTCAGAACATTTTTTTTATTTTTAAATAAATATAATACACAGACAAAACAAAAACCAGCGAACAAACAAATTAAATAATCATGTTTTCATTTGGTTTTCATCTTGTTCTTTTTGTTTTTTGTTTTGTCTAAATTTGCATGGTTTAAATCGGTATTTCATGCTGACTGGGATTTCAATTGGTTTCATTTCTTGAAAATTTCACAATCGCTACAGTATCAGTTTAATAAAAAAACAAATAAATAAATAGACTTCATTTACTTTTTTTTAAGTTACTGCAGTCGATTTTAGATCAGTTCATTCACTACAGGAAATGATCACGAGACGTTTCTTTTTCCTCAGTGTAGCATAATTGTGCGTGTGTGTGTGTGTGGTACGTGTGTGTCTGATGATGATGATGATGATGATCAGATCAGATGCAGGGTACGGTGAGTCTGAAGAACATCAGCGTGGGGACGTCGGGTGTGTATCAGTGTACCGCCTCCAACGCCATCGGCACCAGCACGTGTCAACTCAACGTGCAGGTGGTTACACGTGAGTCACCTCTCGTCTGTTTATTAAAATCGGCATCTGAATCTTGATTATTAATTAACATCCTGGTTGTTAATTACGGTGAGAAACCTTTCTTGAGTATCAGCTGATCTCGATATTTCGTTTAACGATTGCTTTAAAAACATTTAGAATTTTTTTATTTATCCCAATCTTCTGATTTGTTTCAGCACCGGATTAAATGCTTCATTTTGTTTTCTGATATCTAATCCATAATTTTCTGCTCCTGGGTATCGAACAGGGGCCTTGCTAGGGATGAGGGTCTTTACCCCCTGAGACTAAAAATTACAACATAACTCTAAATAACAAAAGTGTATTAATCTATTTATGAGTAAACCGACATTTAATTGATTAAAGTGATTTCATTTCATCAGCACTACAAACTTAGAAACTTGACATTCAAACTGTTGCCTTATTATTTTTACCTCACCAACTCTTCTAACGAATGAATAAATAAACGAACGAATAAATGACGACACTCCAATGTCCGTATTCTATAAACAGTAAACAGTCTTCTGTTTAACTGCGTATAGAGGAATGAACGAAAGAACTTAAAACGCAGTGTTTTATAGTGTATACGAGATCTCCTTAATTTTACACATGTATGTATTTTACACATACACGTTTTAATCTTGATGTATGTGTGATGTGCAGCTCAGCCCCAGAGCGCAGGTCTCATCGCTGGAACCGTCGTCTCCGGCGTCCTCGCGGCTGTGATTTTTGCCCTGCTGGTGATCGTTACGCTTTTCTACTGGAGGAACAAGAACCGCTACGAAGACGATGACATCCCCAATGAAATCAGGTGAGAACCACCCCTAACATTAACCTTAACCATTAACCCTAATCCCTAACCTTAACCCATAAACCCAACCCCTAATTTTAACCCTAACCCTAATCCTAACTTTAACCACTAACCCTTTATTTGTTTGTTACTGATGACTTCTATATTCTACCATAACTGCTAGCTACAACCCTCCCTCACTTTTACTCGCTTCATAAGCAGAATTCATGCTTCACATTTCGACACACACACACACTTGTTCAAAAATAATGCCGCCCTATACAAGGTGTCAAAACGTCAGTCAGCTGTGCTGTTGACATGTTTGATACTCTCAACATACACACAGGAATAGGAAGAAATGACAAAATTAAATAAAATATAACAAAATTTGTTATAGGTTTTCTGTTTGGTTTTAGCCACAGAAACATTTGCATGATTTTAAATGTATTTAAAATTAAGACCGCAATTTTTTTTTCCACTCAGGATTTACCTGAACAAACAAAAAACATATTAAAGCTCAGACTAACGCTACCTCTGATTTCGCTTTAAAAAATTCATCTTCATTGTTTGCTCTGCAGTATTATTTTTTAATCCCTTTTTAATTTGTGACTACAGCAATTCTCACTGAGCGCTGCCTTCTCCTTCAAGACTATTGATAGACAGAGCAAAAAAAAAATACAGATAGATTTTTGAAAAAATTAATCTCTTTTTTTTTTCTTCTTATGAGAATCGGAGTCGAGATGAAGAAAAAAATGTTTTTCCATTAACTACTTATTGATTTGTTGTTGTGAAGCAACTTAATCGCAAATAAATCACAGAAGTGAGATTGTTCCGGAACATTTTTCAGAGAGGACGATCTTCCGCCGAAGAGGTCGTCGTCGGTGAAGGCGTTCCAGGCGGACGCCTCGTCCTCTGAGAATGACACGCTCACCTCCACCAACACCTACAACAGCCGCTACTGGCACAATGCCAAAGCCAGCTACGACGCCAACTCCTACACTCGCTACGACGGGCAAAGCTTCACAACTGGGGTCGGGACTGGTACTGGAGGCGGGGTAGGCTACGCAAATGGAGGACACACTCTCCCAGCTCCCAAGACTCTGGTGGTCACTGCCAATTCTGCGCCTATTGTTACACGCAGCAACGGTTCGTTGACTCAGCGAGCTCCACCCACAACACCCCCACCTACTTCTGGCGCCGCCCAAACGCACTTGCCGAGTCGCACGCATTCGTACGCCGTCAGCCAAGCGGCACTGGAGCGCATGGGCGCCGTACCTGTCATGGTTCCCGCTCAGAGCCGGGCGGGGTCACTCGTCTAACGCCAATATGAGATGACAAACAGAATTTTTACAATTCTTTATACAAATGATGCCATCTCTTTCTTTTTTTTCACTAATGAACTACTGATTTTACTGCGTGAGGTTTTTTCTACATTAGCAAATTTGCAATAATAATAATAATAATAATAATAATAATAATAATAATTCAGGAACGTTTTGGAGAACATTTGGAATGTTTCCTTGATTAAGCGATCTCTTTTCAACATGCATCTCGACTGCATATTAAAAGTACAAAATTTTAGCTGCCTCTTTTAGAACATTTACGCTTAGCAACACTATGTTTTGCTGATGACGACTTGGGCCATCTTATCGAATTTTGAAGCAATAGTTTTAAAACGTTAACCTAAAACTCCTAAAATTTTGTTTAATCAATTTTGTTTATTAGCAATATAAACAAAACAGTGTTCCAAAAAATACCCATGTACAGCTGCGAGTGTAAATAAGAGACGGGAAACAATAGGAGGTAATAAAAATAATTGTAATAATAATTTCCCCAAAAAGTTTTTATTTGGCAACTTTTTTTTTTTTACATTTATTTGGCAACTGTTTATGCTTAGAGTTTTTTGTGTTTTTTTTTTTATTTTATTAATTTTTTTTTTGGACAATAAGTTTTGACAAAGCACAAGAAAAACACGAAGTTAAATCTTCTAGAGAAATCGTTCACATTCAAAAAATAGGGCATTCGATTACAAAATTAAAGTTCACAACATAAAATAGTAAATTGAACGAAAATCAACCATTACACTTGTGAAAATGTGCCTGAATTCTGTTAGAATGCAAATTAGAAATGTTTTTCAAATGACTTACGTTACAACTGTAATCCAGTCACATGTCAGCTAGCTGAAGAAAACGTTTTACTTTCACCTAACTTTGACCCAAAATTGCAGTAAATAATTTGACAAAATCAAATTTATAGTCATAGATGATTTTAGAGAAGTCAAGTAAAGTTAAAACAATCATATAAAAGTATCTTTAAATCTCAAAAACATGCTGGTTTTCTTTCCCAAGGCCCAACCCCTTAATAAAAACAACAGATGAATCAGTAACCATATGAATCTGGAATGATTGACATTTGCATAGGTGATTTAACCTATCGACATTAACTAACCTCCCCCAGAAGCTCCACCCCTTCCTCACTCACCTTTCACGACCTCAGTACAATTTGTGAAACTTTCTTGCTTGGAGAACATTTCGAGTTTGTGATCGTTAAAGAAAATTCAATCAGTTCCAATGTGAAGTATCAGTTAAATCCAATTATTAGGAATTCTTATAAAAATACTTTGTAGTCTGTGTAGCAAGCTTAGCATTTTAAGTCTTTATTATTTCAGCCAGAGAATAGGCAAAACTTTAAACAAAGGCAATTTATAAAGTATTAGTCACTACTTATAGTCCAGAAAATATATGTTTTTTTTAATGATTTATTTTTAAAATGAGAAATTCTTGTTGGAGAAAAACTTTTTTTTTGTTTTTAATTTAAATGTTATATTTTTTATTTCACTGTTTTCAACCCAGAGTTAGTTTTTAACACTAAAAGGACAATTTACGATCTCTCTCTCTCTCTCTCTCTCTCTCTCTCTCTCTCTCTCTCTCTCTCTCTCTCTCTCTCTCCCTCCAATACAGTATATATAAATAATAATAATAAAATAATAAAATATCTTTCCACCGCAGAATTATTTTCCTCACATTCTTGATCCGTCTTAATCCTTTTTTAATTTGAGTCTTATTGAGCACCGAGTCTTTAATTCAACAATACTGATAAGCCTAGCCGTAGCCTACCTCTAAAATAACTTGAAATGACATAGCGTACGCTTAGATCGTTTTCATTTTTCTTTGTGACGTGACCGGATATGAGTATATGAGAAAGCATCAATAACAAAGAACTAATGAGAGTGTAAATCGAATCAAAAGCCAGTGCAGTGGTAGGTGCTACATTCAGGTGGATGAGACTGTACACTGATTATACTGGAAGAAGAAAAAAAAAAATATACCGATTAATTTGTTTTGATTGTTTGGTTGCTTTCTTTTTTTTTTTTTTTTTACTGTAAATACTGTAAGTACTTGTAGTATGGAATAGAAATTAAAACACTTTTGCCTAAAATATGTATTCGTGTGTGTGTGTGTGTGTGTGTGTGTGTGTGTGTGTGTGTGTGTGTGTGTGTGAGAAACAAACCGGCCAGCACATAAGCATTTAAATTATATTTTTTTATTCACTTTTAGATTTGATAATTTGATACAAATAATGATTTTTTAGTCTATACATTTATATCTATATATCTATATATTATATATTTAATTTTAAAAGAATATCATTTTTATGTTTGGTGATCAGTGAGTGATTGTAGGAATCACTGGTGATTAGTGAGTAGTTTTGGGGATCCGTGGTAATCAGTGATTGGTTGCAGGGATCAGCGGTGATCAGGGAGTAGTTTTAGGAATCACTGGTGGTCAATGATTGGTGTGTTGGGAAGATTGGTGATCAGTGAGTGATTGTAGGAATCAGTGGTGATTAGTGAGTAGTTCTAGGTCTCAGTGGTGGTCAGTCAATTGTTCTAAGAATAGTGGTGATCAGTGATATACTGTATAGTGAGCTATTTCATAAAAGATTTGATCATTCAGGGTTTTTAGTCTTGTAGGTTTCACTCGGTCAGGTTTCCTGAAAGACTCCACAGAGTCGGGTTTCTTAATTCAATACTTAATAATAATTCAAGGAACAAAGGATACAATTCAATTTAAGGGTCACGGTTCAATGTGCTTTTAGCATTACCTGCTGTAAATCAATGCTATTCTGTTCTTTTAAAAGGTCTCTTGTTGAATTGTTTACTTTTGAAAACGTTATGGCTGTAGATGAAATGAAAAGCTCTTTCCAGTGTCATCGTATTACTTTTATAGAAATGTTTAAATAATCGATTTATTAAGTAAGAAGGAAAGACTGCTTCTTTGCTTCACTAGTGTTAGCATTAAATATGTATAGTATAAAGTATGTCAAGATGCATTTACTCTACTTAGCAAACATGAAACGAGGAAAGCAGACAGAAAGCCGCTGTCTCAACTGGCACCATTCCGAGTGAGCGGAAATGACAAACTAGCACTCGGTCAGTCCTGCTGTGTGTCAGATTAGCATCCTGCAGTGAAACTCTGCTGATTGTGAGAAAAACAACGAGACAAGGCAGGAAGCTCTTCCATGCTTCCATGCTTAGCTGCTGGAAAAGTAGCAGTGATGTACAAACCCTCATAATTAACCCCTTGTGGATTGTTAAACTAATCCAGGACATTTAGATTATTACCTTTATATTTATGGGATTTGAACCCGCTCCCACCTTCCAGGACTGTACATAATCCGAATATAAATTTGCATATAAAAAGTGAAACATTGAACCAGATACCAATATATACCTATATATACCTATATATATACATATATATATATATATATATATATATATATATATATATATATATATATATATATATATATATATGAGACCAATCACTGTTCACCACTGTTCCAAAAAACCAATCACAGGTCACAATTTATCCCTACAATCACTCACTGCTCCCAACAAACATTCACTGATCACCACTGATCCTTACAACCACTCACTAATGACCACTGCTCCCAACAATCATTCGCTGATCACCACTGACCCTTACAACCACTCACTAATGACCACTGCTCCCAACAATCATTCGCTGATCACTACTGATTCCAACAATCACTCAGTGATCATCACTGTTCCCAATAACCAATCACTAATTACTACTGATCTCTAAAATCACTCAATGATTAACACAACACTGTTCTCAACAATTGACTGATCAACACTGTTTTCAAGAACAACACATTGAACACCACTGATCACTACAATCACTCAGTGATCATCACTGTTCCCAATAACCAATCACTAATTACCACTGATCACCACTGATCCCTACAGTCACTCACTTATCACCACTATTCTTAACAATTGACTGGTCACCACTGAACCCTACAACCGGTCACACTTCACCACTGATCACTACAACCAGTCACTCTTCACCACTGATCACTACAACCAGTCACTCTTCACCACTGATCCCTACAACCAGTCACTCTTCACCACTGATCACTACAACCAGTCACTCTTCACCACTGATCCCTACAACCAGTCACTCTTCACCACTGATCACTACAACCAGTCACTCTTCACCACTGATCACTACAACCAGTCACTCTTCACCACTGATCCCTACAACTAGTCACTCTTCACCACTGATCACTACAACCAGTCACTCTTCACCACTGATCCCTACAACTAGTCACTCTTCACCACTGATCCCTACAACCAGTCACTCTTCACCACTGATCCCTACAACTAGTCACTCTTCACCACTGATCCCTACAACCAGTCACTCTTCACCACTGATCACTACAACCAGTCACTCTTCACCACTGATCCCTACAACCGTTCACTCTTCACCACTGATCACTACAACCGGTCAAACTTCACCACTGAACCCTACAACCGGTCACGGATCACCACTGATCACTACAACCAGTCACACTTCACCACTGAACCCTACAACCGGTCACGGATCACCACGGATCTCAACATCTTACAGTATGAAGATTCTGCCTTTTCTTGGCATTTAGCAGTCACCTTACCCTTTACCTCTTCAGTCTGCTCTTCTCAGACATCATTAACACCTGTTAAATAAAACCTAATCACATTTTTTGCTGAGGTTCTGTATATAACATCATCGATGGCAAGCAGATGTGGATGGTTCTGGTGATAGTGTATCAAAACAACACTTGCCTACGGATAAGGACCAAACATGGCGTGTGCACGAGGCCGTTAGCGTTCCCTGGAGAGCTGCTGTTAATTAGCGCCACAGCGTGACAGTCTTGAGGCATGCAACCCATCTGGGATGCTAATCAGCTCAGGTTAGAAGCCTGGAAGTTCTTCATAACACACACACACACACACACACACACACACACATACACACACACACACACAGAATGTGCATTTAATAGTCAGGTTCATGTTCACTGATTAGCAGTTAATTCAAAAGTTATAGTAATAGCATTGTCATATTTATTTGAGTATTAAATAAAAAAAATAAATAATAATAAAAAAAACCCAGAATTGATGAGTACATTTTCTATTCCTAATATAAATTTAAGATTTATTTAGTTAGTTAGTTGAAAAGCAATTTTTAGAATCTTTTAATATTTTAAACTGAATTATAGGTAGTACATCAAAAATATAAACAGAATATTATGAAGTTGTAATAGTACTAAAAAATGAGAAGTGATTTCGGAACATACAATTTAACAGTTTTCAAACGCGTCATATTTTCAACACAAAAAAATGCAGAAAACACAGAAAATTAAAGAAAAAAAACCCATTAAAAACACCTGAAGGATTATCAACATAAATATACTGATAGAAACTAAGCACAGAGTATAAAGTTTCATGCGGAAATGCACACGTTAGGGATGCGTTCTTTTTTCCGCCAAGTTCTATTTCTGGGAATTTGCCTTTCCCGTTTCGGCCATCTCCGCACGCTCGAGGCGTGTTAGCAGTCGACAAGCGTACATGCTGCTAGCTGGAGTTTATTAGCTGTGACAGTGCGGGACAATGGGACACATCATTAAGGGCCAGTGTGTAAAGTCAGACACAACGGCTACACAGGCCACAGGGCACGTAATGGCCATTTGGAAGCAGAGAGTGACTATTCCGCTCCAGCTGCGGCCGTATGCCTGCCTCCGCTCCACTCCATCACACTAATCAGTGCACCAGATATGCCGCTAGGGCTGTTCTGGACCGTTAAGCGGTGATAAATTCAGTGTGTTTCAGTTGCTTGCTAGCTTTGCTTACCAGTCGGCTCGACATATGGTACCGGAAGGCAACAAATAATAAGGACGGAAATACAGGAGGTTTGTTTTGCTGGTGACAGGTTTCATATTTTGGGTGTGCAAATTGGATTTTTGCTGAACATATGGATTCGATGTCAAATGTCGATGTTACGCAATGACACTCTGTTTCTCTATCTGTATTCGGAAATGGGTGTCTGCTACACTGCATTTATTTATTTGTTTGTTTGTTTGTTTGTTTATTTATTTATGTATTTATTAAATCAATGTTACGAGAGTCTTTAGACATTTTCTTGAAAATTGTACGAATCTTATCCTGAGAAGTAATATTTAGAATTTTATTTTATTCCTGTAAATTGATTTTTTAAATTGTTTTTAATATGTATAATTGTGTTTGTTTGTTTTTTTCTCAGAATGATATTTCAATACATAAAATGTATTTTTAACCAACTCTAGGGATCAACTTATCCGATATTATTTGAGATCTTATGAAATGTTTTATATTTGGATTTTATCTGTTCTTTTCTTTCGCTTCAGCTCCACTTTTTCTCTCAGCCCGAGGTTAACACTTTGTCCCACTTAGCTCGGAATTAAAAATCAGCTTCCACAACCTCATCAGCTCTTTAAACCCATTGAGGACTTTGTTGTTGGTGTTTTTTTTGTTTTTTGTTTTTATTTTAACACCAGAATTGATTGTTCAGCAGTAAAAGCGTCTCTCTATAGGCTAGGACCGTTTCTATTTCCATGTTAGCAGCTGTGTTTATTCCAGCTCGCACTGACAACCTCAGCTGTGAGATGTGTAAAATTAGCCACGCAACTGGGACTCTGACACACATCTGAACCAGATCCAAGATTGTAGATCTAGAGAAAAAAATTAAAGCTGTTTGTTCACTTTTAAACAAATTCACACAATGTTTAATCTGTAATCATATTTCTTTTCAAGACAAAGCACTTTTGTTTAGATAGTATACAGTAGCTTGCACAACCCCAAATGACATACTACACACTACGCACTAACACTATGCACTAACTAGTCTACGAATTTTAGAAGAGTAGCGTTGTCAAATGGGCTAACGTTTTTTCACTAACCTGAAATAGCTTTAAAAGAAATGCTGAATTCTTAACATTTTTAAAAGTAAATTCTCTCTAAATCTGTCATTATCAGAGTCAGTGTTATCAGCCACCTTGAATTTTTTTTCAAGTTGGATTTCAATGTGAACAAACTACACTACTCTATTTACACAACAAAATGGCACAGAATAGAGCGTAGGCAAGGGATTTGAGTTTTCACTTACACTTCATTTTCTGTGTTTGCTTTACATTGAAAAATAATGACCAGTAAATGGCAAGACTTTATAATCAGCAGTTATCTTTGTGCTTTTGATAAGCTTTTTGCCAGGAACTCTACCTAATCTAACCAATAAGCAAAGGTTTAAACTTCCTGGAAGAGCTCCCTCTGGTGGTGCTGTGGTGAATTGCCTGTGTTTAAAATGTTAGCAGAAATGAAGACCACGCCCCTTTTCCTAAAATGTGAGAACAATTCGATTCATTTTGCTAATTACTTATTTGAATTGCTCAAAGTTGCTCCAACATTTTCTTGATTGTTTATTTTCTTTTATTTTAAATTTGTGAAATCATGTGTCAGTAAAACTTGCATTAGAACAAATCAGGAGATGAGATGACACTCCAGACACTCATCCACAACAATCAGCGCTGTTTAGAGAGATTGTTTAGTTGATAGGCAAAGTTTACAAGGCTATAAAATTTCAAATGCAAAAGAAACAGCGCACGGAACGGGGCTGATGGACTCGAGAGGATCCTCGGAACTCCCGTAGATTCTCTGCATCCGGCAGCAGAATGGCTCTCATGGGTCATTACAATCAGCATCATGCAGAACGATGGACGCTGAGTCGAGCTACGAGTGCTTGGAGATAACAATTTCGACCGTACGTTTAGCACAAACACTCTCTTCTAATCAAAATCCGATCTATGCTAATAATAATATCGATGGCATGTTAAAGCTTAACACTTCTTACAGAAGCCAGGTCTTTCTGTTAAGCTTAGGTTTTTGAGGTAAATAATGGATTTGTGGGTATTTCTGTTAAAGGTTAGCTTTAGTCTTGTGTCTAATGCTTTTAAACCAATTCTTAGCTCTGGTGTTAGGAATTACGTAGCAAAGCTAAAGTTTATTTAACTCTTCTTGCTGTCAAAACTCTCCTGGTGTTATGTGTTTTTTAGTTTTCATTTAAAACACAGTGTCTTTCGGCTTACAAAATCAAACACTTAAAGATGTGTAGTTAAATAAATATATTTAAGAAAAAAAAGTGTGGGGAAAAAAGAAATTTTAATTTACTTGTTTTTTTTTATAAAAAGAAGAAAAAAAATTCTTACTTTTTTTTCGGAAATACAGTTAATAAAAACTTTCTTTTAAATTGCCATTGTAGCTATTGATTTTTTTTTTTTTTTTGGCGTTCTCTAGCACTCCTCAGAGATCTGTCCCTGTACCTCTTCTTAACAAACTGGCTTTTTGTCTAGCAGCTCCATCTCATCGAACAGCACAAGGAGGATTTACTTGAATAGAAATCTGTTATTCTCTCCAGCTTGGAATTCAGCTTTGTGAGTAAATCTGGAGCTCAGTGGTGGCGCTCGCACACCTGAAGCCTGGAAGTGAATGCGGTTAAAGCCCGGTTAATAAGGGCCACCGGGGGCAGCAGAAGTCGCACCGATGACCCGTGACTTTCCTCTTGCTGCCGTCGCTTCATTATTGAGTGACTGTGTGGCCTGGTTTCAATCTTAGAGAAGAAAAAAGGCTATTAAAGTACTGTGAGAGAGAGAGAGAGAGAGAGAGAGAGAGAGAGAGAGAGAGAGAGAGAGAGAATATCCTTCTCCTCTATGGTCTTCTCTGCAGAATTTTAATCACGGAAGAAGAAAGAAAAGCACAAGCAAGCTTCTTTTAGAGAGAGTTGATAGTTCTGTCATTCAAATCCAGACAATGACAAAAGCTGGACAAAAGCTTCGCTATTGTCAGTGGGAGCAAAATGACATTTAGTTCATATTTATTTCGCTCAAATCACACAGTTTTACTACAGGAATTACATTTACAGCAAAATCCCAATGTGTCGAACGCAATTCTACAGTGTAATCAATGTTAGGATTTAGACAGAAGGCTAAAACAATAAAACAACACAAAACTTCTACAAAAAATCTAGCGACCAGTTAGCTAGCAGACGGAAATGAGATCTGCTACTATGCTAGCCTTGAACTAGCAAAGAATTTCTTTCATGATGCCACCACCATGCATCACTAGGCAGCTTCATACTGGGTTTCCAGCAAATGTAATAAAAATACAGTGTTGGGAAATAAAAGTTGGTTACTGTAACGCAGTTACTTCTGACAGTAACTAATACTCTAACGCATTACCTTTTAAATAAAGGAACTCCATTACCGTTACCATATGGTGCGTTTGTCTGTTACTTTTTTAAATTAATTCATTTAGGCTGAAGTGTAGCCTACAGCCTAACCTGTTTACAGCAGCGACGCATCGTAGGATCGGTGGATGCCGACCTGTAAACACGGGGACGCCGCACTGTGGGCGTGTTTCCGTTTATTCGAGTATGTGCGACAGTGATGGCGAGTCGAGGCGAGAACAAGACGAGTTTCTCAAAGTGGAAATATGCTCATTATTTCACTTTAGTTGAGCATAAAGACAAAAACCTTTTAGTCAAATGTACAGTAAGCTGTGTCTTTCTGGTTGGAAGGTCCTATCCATTACTGGGAACATTAAAGAACGGTTTTTAAAAAAGTAACAAAAAAGTTAGTTTGAACAGTAATGCATTACTTTTTGGTACAAGTAATCAACAAAGTAATTGAGTTACATTTTAAATGAAGTAACTAGTAACTGTAACTAAAGTTAATTTCTTAGTAACTAGCACAACACTGTAAAAATGTTGAATAACGCAAAAAGCACCATCCTTTCTGAAAAGCATGGTGGTGGTAGCATCATTAGCTACATCAGAACTTCTCAGTCATTATTCAGTCACTGTCTTCTGTTGGAGTCATGGTTGTGCCATATTTATTAGTTTAGAAGTAAAACCTCTTAATCATTAAACAAAATACCATTCTACATACGCTGTGCAGTATCTCCATCGTTGAGTACTTCAAGGCTTCGCACAGCGGAGTTGGTGTTGAATCTATAATGAACTCAGATGTTGAGCTAATTTCTGAGTTTCCCTGGAGCTCCTGGTTACACGACTCCAACTGACTGTACAGTATATGACTGTAGATAGGACAAAGTTTATAATCTCACTCTCCACTGTTTAGAATAATTTATATTTGCAAACTATTTGTTTTACCTCACCTCTCTCACCTCATTATGGATAAATTCAAACATTTTAAAATAAACATTTTATGTTCTCGTAAAGCTGCTTTGAGATAACGTCCATTGTTTTTGGCATTCAAGAGTTACAGATGTTTTAACATGTGCAACTTGCAAATGCTAAGGCTAAGTCAGAGCACATGGCACAATGCTAAACAAATATGCCTACGCATTGACATTCAGCCTTCGTGTTCAGACTGAGTCAAGATTCTCACAATAAGTGACTCATGTGCCAGATTTTTTGCGGAAACATGGATTTGTGTGGATTTAGTGCATTAGCATTATGTGAAGAAAAAAAAGGTAACGCTGTGATTAATTTGGCCGAAAGTCTTAGCGAGATTCACTATCTCTCTCTCTCTCTCTCTCTCTCTCTCTCTCTCTCTCTCTCTCTCTCTCTCTCTCTCTCTCTCTCTCTCTCTCTCACACACTCACACACAGACCAAACAGAAAGCAGACAGCTGTGAATGAAGAGCCGAACCGATCTTTCAAAGGCAAATCTCAGTACGGATCAACCTCTCAGCGAGAGCCTGGGAGCGGCCTGTCGCTTAAAAGGGAGCAGGGTGTGTAGTCACTGGGATTTTATAGCACAGTGTTAGCACAAGCGGTCTTTACAAACAAAATAATTGGTCCCTGAGAAATACAGGGCCGAATCGGATCATTAATAAAGAACAGACTGAACATCTACAATGGGAAACGATTTGTTAATTATCTGTCAGAACAAAGGTCAAAAAAGCTTCAAAAGAAATGGATTTTTCTACCAAAAAAAAAAACAAAAAAAAACCCCAACAACCTCTGAACCATTGATTCACTGAGAACACACTTGCTAATGGTCTGATCAAATAATAAAAATCTCTTAATCTTTGAAATGTTTCATATGAAAAAGATTAATAAAAAACAAAAACAGAGCAACTCAAGGCCATCTTTAGAACAAAGTTTTACTTAAAAACACGTTTTGCATGTGTTGCTGAGGCAGATGAAAATGAGGTTTATTCTCACTCTGAGCTTCATGATCAGAGCATCCAATCTGACAAAACTGAACAAAATGCAAAGAATTGCTATTTAAATGGTAAAGTTTTCTGAAAAATGTATCTGTTGTGGTTAAATACATTGCTGATTTGAATCAGGGGCATGGTGGATTAATGGTTAGCACGTTTGCCTCACACCTCCAGGGTTGGGGGTTCGATTCCCACCTCCGCCATGTGTGTGTGGAGTTTGCATGTTCTCCCCATGCCTCAGGGTTTCCTCCGTGTACTCCGGTTTCCTCCCCCGGTCCAAAGACATGCATGGTAGATTGATTGGCATCTCTGGAAAATTGTCCCTATTGTGTGAGTGAATGAGAGTGTGCGTGTGCCCTGTGATGGGTTGGCACTCCGTCCAGGGTGTATCCTGCCTCGATGCCTGATGACGCCTGAGGCTCCCCGTGACCCGAGGAAGTTCAGATAAGCGGTAGAAAATGAATGAATGCTGATTTGAATCAATTGAATAAAAATCAACTTAATATTGAGTCAACTCAATATAACTCAACTTAATATTTCTGACTGTACTAAATCTCTGAATACAGACTCTGAATACTCACCCATGGTGAATAACAGAACATACTGAACAAATTTTCAGCAAAACTGTTTTCAGAATTTCGACTGGACTCCCAAGAATTCGCTCAAACGAGTTCGCTCAGAAAATCGTCCTAGAACCCAAAGTTTTTCCTGTTATGGTCGCACAGTGTTACGCACAGAAAGACAAGATTGCATCAGTGTAAGTGCATAATATGTGCATTTGGAGTATATTGTTCATGACATTTCTAGTTCAAGTTCACTTTATTTATGTAGCACATTTAAAACAGCCATGGGACTGACCAAAGTGCTGTACAATAAAAGAGTGTTAGTAAAAATACACAGAAAAAATGATACTAAGACAAGAGATAATGAAAGCAAAATAGAATTAAGCAATATAATAATACACACTGGAGGACACGGTGGCTTAGTGGTTAGCAAGTTTGCCTCACACCTCCAGGGTTGGGGGTTCGATTCCCAAGATAGGCACAGGCTCCCCGTGACCTGAGAAGTTCGGATAAGTGGTAGAAAATGAATGAATGATTGAATAATACACACTAAAACACTAAAACAAGCAATAATAAGAACAATTAAAGAACAATAAGAAGAATTCAAATGAAAGGGAAAACTATAGATATGCCAAGGAAAACAGATACGTTTTAAAAGAGACTTAAAAATGGACAGAGAGGGTGCTAATCTTAACTCTATGGGCAAATCATTCCAAAACTGTGGCCCAATCACTGAAAAAGCTCGATCCCCTCTATACATAAGTCTTGAAAAGGGAACAGTGAGGAGGTTCTGGTTGCCTGATCTTAGGCTTCTGGAAGGAGAGTAAGGATGTAACAATTCAGATAAATAATTAGGAGCTTGATGATGCAGGGACATAAAGACAAATAAAAGTATTTTAAAATGAATTCTGTATTCAATAGGCAACCAGTGAGGAGTCCTCAGAAGAGGGGTAATTTGATCGCTTTTACGCTTAGGGATCTCACCCCCTATTGCAGGTTTTTCGCCTACATGACCTACCCAACAAAAAGTGGTACAGCTCCCACATACTTTGACACACGGGGTGAGCCTGGTCTCTTTGGAAAGAAGAGATTCTCTAGTTTCAGATACAAGTGTCAGAGTGATTCTAGGCCTTACTGGCACAAAGTTACAGAGTTGTTTACCTGATAAACTGATTAATTTTATTTCTCTGGAACATGTTAGGGACCAAATAACAACTGAGGGTCATAGCCACATGTCTTGGCTTTCACCAAAAAAAAATTCAAGTGAACAGCCCCAAAAATGGCTTCAATAAAAATATTTTTCTACGGACATGTCCGTCCGGTCATGTGTTTTTGTGTACTTGTTTACTGTATAACTTTGAATTAAAAGACTGCATGCTCAGTTTAAAAGGCCTAAAACACACAGAAACTCTCTGCCTAGAAGTCTGCTGTGAAAAAAGGCCTGTAACTTGACACCCTGAGCTGTGAGACTGAAAAAGTCGAGGATTGCGCAATAAATCCTTTGCGCTACTTTTTTGCGCAGCATGAGGCCTCGGAGACATGGCATGTTGCATACCATTGGAATCGTCTCCTTATTGGCTAAAGAGCTGTAGAGGTCCCGGATCATTTCATTGCTATTGGAAGGAGTAATTGTCAGTCAAAAAGGGTTCCCAAAAATGATGTCATGACATCATTGGCTTCTCAGCCGTCTATCTCTGCAATACAAGCACCGATTGGCTCAAGTGAGGGCTTGTTTGATTCGTTAGGCCCTGGGCTATAAATATGATGCATCAGTGTAATTTTTGAAACCCCCAATGAGAAGTTAAAGCCGAACTGTTTCCAGTTTGCGGAACACAAACGGAATATTTGCGAGGCGACCAAAGCGTTTTGGATTAAAAGGCTTACAGATTCCAGTTCCTTGGACCTTTGGGGATTGTTATGGAATATTTGTTTTGGAAAATATTACCCCAGTGAAGAAAGGGAAGCGTCTAAAGGTAAGGGAAAAACTGGTCTAGCGCCACCTAGGTCAGTTTACTCCAAAAATTTTTTCAAATAGTATGACGGCTATGAATCATATTATGCTTTTTGTGTGGGCTTAAGAAAATCTTGAGAGTATAAACTTTACTAGAAACACGTGTTTTTAGAGGATTTAATGCTTTAAAGCTGCAATGACGCTTGTTTCTGGCTCATCCCCTAGTGGTCATTTTTACTTCCGTGCCGTGGACGGCACGGCGATCCCTAAGAAGAAATCTGGCAGCAGCATTTTGAACTAATTGTAAACGGTTAATTTGAGTGAGTTGCAATAGTCTAGACGAGAGGTGATTAGAGCATGTACATTACTGCCATCTCTAAGGTTTGGTCAGCTAAAATGTGCTTCATTTTTGATAAAATGCGTAGCTGATAAAAACTCGATCCAATACCAGTGGAAACTTGTTATCAGCGGAGACCTAAAGACAGATAGACATCCTAAGTCAAGGTCGGTGGCCTTCGTACTGTACTTTCTGTGGGGCCGAACACAATCACCTCAGATTTATCTTCATTTAAAAACAGAAAGTTTTGGGCTATCCAAGCGTTAACTTCATCTAAACACAATAAAAGGGATGTAATGGATGAGGGGTCATTTTTCTTAAAAGTTAAATAGATTTGGGTATCATCCACGTAAAAGTGAAACGACACTCCGTATTTCCTCAGAATGATGCCCAGTGCTAACAGATACAGGGAAAACAGGGAAAGCCCAAGTATTGATCCTTGAGGAAGACCACAAGACAGCGGGGCAGTGGAGAAGGAAAAGTTACCCAGTTTTACTACATACTTTCTGTTTGATAGGTATGATGGAAACCATTTTAGAACTGTGCCTGACAGCCCCACCCATGACTCTAAACTAGCGATAAGTGTAGAGTGGTTAACTCTATCAAATGCTGCTGTAGCTAGAGCAGACTCAGCATGAGCAGTTTTAAAACCAGATTGAAAATTGTCAGACAAACTGTTATAGGTGAGAAATAACTGAAGTTGGTCGGACACAATTTTTTCTAAAATCTTTGAGGTAAAAGGTCAGACAGATACTGTATAGGGCGAAAATTTTTTAAGATAGACAGATCTAGTGAAGGCTTCTTGAGGAGAGGCGTAACAGTAGCCACTTTTAAATCATCCGGGACACAGCCAGTTAAAAGACATTTGTTAAAAAAGGACGCTAAACCTGAAATAATCATTCCTGTCATCAATAGTCAACTTATTAATCATTTGTTCTGTGTGTTTTACCGTCTGCAAGAAAATGAGAAATAGCCATGCAGGTATCATCACTATGCCCCAAGTGTGATTATTTTATGTTTGTGTAGTGAGTACACTGACATTTATTTCAAGGAAAGTCAGTCCATTGTTACAAATATCGCTATGACAGATAACATCGGTGCATATGACATATATTCTCTGACAGGAAACATGTCCATATTTAGCGCCTCAGACAGCGTAATAAAGCGTGTAGTGAAGCTTCACTCTGATGGAGTCAATCGGTTCCTTCACACATCGGTAATAAATCTTGAGTTAAGGTTGTTTTCCCCCACAAATATAAAGCATGGGGGCACAGTGGCTTAGTGGGTAGCACATTCGCCTCACACCTCCAGGGTCGGGGTTCTATTCCTGCCTCTGCCTTGTGTGTGCGGAGTTTGCATGTTCTCCCTGTGCCTCGGGGGTTTCCTCCGGGTAATCTGGTTTCCTTCCCCGGTCCAAAGACATGCATGGTAGGTTGATTGGCATCTCTGGAAAATTGTCCGTAGTGTGTGTGATTGTGTGAGTGAATGAGAGAGTGTGTGTGTCCTGCGATGGGTTGGCACTCCGTCCAGGGTGTATCCTGCCTTGATGCCCGATGACGCACAGGCTCCCCGTGACCCGAGGTAGTTCGGATAAAGCGGTAGAAAATGAGTGAGTGAGAGAAATATAAAGCATTAAAACACCAACATTGCTGTTCTGAACTGAAATAAAAGCACTGTGAGCATTTATTTTATTAAAGATTTGGACAAACTGATACTGAAATAAAGAATCAGTTTGAGGAGTCATTTTGAGAATTGATCATGTTGTTATTGAATGTTTACTTTAAGCAGCAACTTGAATAATGGACTGTGGAAAATAATTGTACACACCTACACACCTACACACACACACACACACACACACAGTGTTACAGACAGCATCGGCCAGGCAAAGGCTCGCAATGTGCTATGTGTCATAAAGCCGGACACTGTTGTGGCGATTTTGCAAATTTGCTGTGACTCATAAAAATCAGCCACATAATAAAAAGCATGATGAGTTCCAGATGAGTGGATGATAACCAGCAAACAACAACAACAACATAGTGAATTCAGTGACAGCTTTTCTCACAGACCTGTCATTATCCAGGTTATTTTCAAACCCGCTATGCAGGAAGCTCTGCTCGTTTATCAAGGAGCAGCGGAGTAATAGTTTTTCCACTCTTATTATTTCCTGTCTTTGGAAATTAATCAAACTGAAGGGTTTAATAGGAGATGTTTCTTGTCATTTGGAAATATACGTGTGGTAGATTATAAATTCCTCAATCAATCAATCAATCAATCAATCAATCAATCAATCAATCAATCAACCAATCAACCAATCAATTAATCAATCAACCAGTCAATCAGTTAAAAAAGGCATATATTGGTGCAAACTATCATGCTACTGAGTAACCGCGTACAGTAAACTCCTCTGTTGAACGAAAACGAATCGGCATCTTCTGTCCAATCAGAATCCAGGATTCATCATTGCAAGCTGCCTTTCTATTCTCAGCAGGAACTTGAATCAGGCAGCTTGAACTCTTTAAATCCTCATTTACATCTGAACGTGTTCCCCATCAGGGGCGTGTCCTTATAGTGTCTGATCTGAGGATCGGAGTGACGGTTTCCTGGCTGTCATCAGCTCCTCCGATTCACACGTGTAATTAAAGAAATAAAGCATTTCAATTCGAGCTCTTTTTCTACGTCTCCGGCTCTCGATCAGGTTCTTCAGTCGGAGCACGAGTTCCCATTACTATGTAAATCCCGCATCTGCGCAGTGCTGACGGATGTCTGTCTGTGATGAAGGAATAATTTACTGTCAAATCCTGCGAAGGATGTCGGATTTAATTTATGGTGATTGACTCGGTCTGTAAAAAAAAAAAAAGAATGCCGGCTTCGGAATGTGTGAGCTCGAGTGAGCTTGAACGCGTCAATCATCGCACAGAAAGACTTTCTATCCTCCGAGGGCAACCTGCTTATTTCTTATTTTGTCTTTAAGTTGCAGTTTGATTGCATCATGATAAAGTAAAGTTTGCTGGGAGACTTGATGTGGTGCAGTGGGCTAAAAGAGTCAAAAGATAAACGCGTTATTGACATCTGAAGGAAAAATCCTACATCAAAAACAAATAAAGCTATAGATAAAAACAAAAAACAACCCACAGATGTTCCCTGGATATTATCCATAACGTTTAATGTGACCACAAGCACATGAAAAGTTCATCTCAAAAATCAGACACAACATTAAGTCCTGCCAAAACGTAAGCCAGATAAATACTTCTCAACAGATTATTACACACAAATGACTTGGTAGCATTAGCACTTTGTGTCTCAGTTGAAAGTGATGTGACATACGGCTAAGTACGGTGACCCATACTCAGAATTCTGCATTTAACCCATCCAAAGTGCACACACACACCGTGAACACACCCGGAGCAGTGGGCAGCCATTTATGCTGTGGCGCCCAGGGAGCAGTTGGGGGGTTCGGTGCCTCGGTCGTTGCCGACCCGAGACTCAAACCCACAACCTTAGGATTACGAGTCAGACTCTCTAACCATTTGGCCACGACTTGCCCACAACTCTTGACAGAGTTCCTGACACATCTGTTTTTTTGCTCTCGTACAATTATTTGTCGAAATGTTTAAAATCGCAAAAAAATTCACATCAGAATTCGCATGTTGATAGAAGGTTTATTTATTTATTTATTTATTTATTTATTTATTTATTTATTTATTTATAGTTATTTTTTCCCTTAGAAAGATTACTTTTTTATTATTTCAATTCAATTATATTTGGAAAGCACTTTGCCAAAACTTTACAGAAATATAAAAATTTTGAATTTGAAGAAAACTCAAGGATTGACTTTTTTTTTTTTTAGACTAGATTTGAACAGTGAGACTTGAACATTAAGTCTGTTCCATGATTGTAGAGCTTTGTAAAAGAAAGTTCTGCCTTCTGCTGCTACGTTCTCTGTTTAAGGTACTAACAAATAGACTGCACCTTTTGATGGAAATAGACATGGCCACTCTTTTTTAAAAAAAAATGAAACGTTTGCTCAGTGCGAGCGGATTCAGGGCTTTATACTGTGGGTCAGTAATAGTATTTCATAAATACAAAATGTTTTGTATTTTATTTTGGTTTTAGACACGTATATGGATAATGAAGCACTGTCGTGACCTCTGATTGTTATGTAATTTTTTTTTCTAATTTATTTTGTCCAATCATTTATTTATTTATTTATTTATTTATTTATTTATTTATTTATTTACTTGTTTATTTGTTTGTTTGTTTTATTATTTATTTAGTTTTTGTGACATATGGCTAAGTACAGTGACCCATACTCAGAATTCGTTCTCTGCATTTGACCCATCCAAAGTGCACACACACAGTAGTGAACACACACACACACCGTAAACACACACCCGGATCAGTGGGCAGCCATTTATGCTGCGGCACCCGGGGAGCATTTGGGGGGTTCGGTGCCTTGCTCAAGGGCACCACAGTTTAAGTTTTTAAAACAACTTAACTTACAGAACTGCTCATGCTAATCTGTTTTAACAACTTCTAACTTAAACACGTCCTAGCCAGTCTCAAGTCCAGTGTGATATCTACTAGATTTATCAGATAACCTCTGCTGTTTCCTCTCTTCATCCATGAAGTGACTGATTGAAGCTCGAACCACAGAGCTGAGTCTATTCCTTAAGGTGTGTTTCATTATCTCCTTCCTGGACTCCGCCCTATTTCTATTTATTGTTCCGGGAGGTCTCAGAGGTGCTGAAGTAGCTGTTAATTCTTTGCTCGTGTGTGTGTGTGTGTGTGTGTGTGTGTGTGTGTGTGTGTGTGTGTGTGTGTGTGTGTGTGTGTGTGTGTGTGTGTTGTAAGTCAAGTCTATGAAACATAAAATGGTCCCGAGCAGTGTGCAGTCTGTAATTGACCATTGTGCAAATAAAAAGATGTAAACAATTAGAGGATTTTTGTAAGCACATGTCAACATACAGTAGCAGCAGTTGATGACAGTGTTAAATAGTTATGTGCAAAAACAGTGTGTAAATATAAAAATATTAAATATGTGTGAGTGTCTGTTCGGTTCAGTTTCGGATGTTGTGTCTAATGACTCGATTAAAGAAACCGTACCACAGTCTGGTTGTGAGGTCCCGAATGCTTCGGTAACTTTTTCCCAGACAGCAGGAGGGTGAAGAGTGTATGTGTGTGTGAGGGGTGTGTGGGGTCATGTACAATGTTGTTGGTGTTGCGAATGCAGCACGAGGTTTATATGTTTGTGTTAGAAGGAAGACAGACTCGACACTCCTCACTGACCGCTGTAGGGTCTTGTGAGCAGAGACGGTGCAATCCCCAAACCAGGTAATGATTAAGCTGCTCAGGATGTTCTCGATGGTCCCTCTGTAAAACACGGTCACATGGGTGGAGGGAGCTGTGCTTTCCTCAGCCTTTGCAGAAAGTACAGAGTCTGCTGGGCTTTCTTGATGATGGAGCTGGTGTTGATGGTGCTGGTGTGACCAGGTGAGGCTCTCTGCCAGGCTAACACCAAGGAATTGATCTCTACTGAGGATCC